>NW_027140238.1:0-300000 GCF_036365525.1 Heterodontus francisci
TGACAGTGATAGTGTGGATATTTCATAGACTTGTCATGACATGGATTAATGTGACAGTGATAGTGTGGATATTTCATAGACTTGTCATGACATGGATTAATGTGACAGTAATAGTGTGGATATTTCATAGACTTGTCATGACATGGATTAATGTGACATTGATAGTGTGGATATTTCATAGACTTGTCATGACATGGATTAATGTGACAGTGATAGTGTGGATATTTCATAGACTTGTCATGACATGGATTAGTGTGACAGTGATAGTGTGGATATTTCATAGACTTGTCATGACATGGATTAATGTGACATTGATAGTGTGGATATTTCATAGACTTGTCATGACATGGATTAATGTGACAGTGATAGTGTGGATATTTCATAGACTTGTCATGACATGGATTAATGTGACATTGATAGTGTGGATATTTCATAGACTTGTCATGACATGGATTAATGTGACAGTGATAGTGTGGATATTTCATAGACTTGTCATGACATGGATTAATGTGACATTGATAGTGTGGATATTTCATAGACTTGTCATGACATGGATTAATGTGACATTGATAGTGTGGATATTTCATAGACTTGTCATGACATGGATTAATGTGACAGTGATAGTGTGGATATTTCATAGACTTGTCATGACATGGATTAATGTGACATTGATAGTGTGGATATTTCATAGACTTGTCATGACATGGATTAATGTGACAGTGATAGTGTGGATATTTCATCGACTTGTCATGACATGGATTAATGTGACATTGATAGTGTGGATATTTCATAGACTTGTCATGACATGGATTAATGTGACAGTGATAGTGTGGATATTTCATAGACTTGTCATGACATGGATTAATGTGACAGTGATAGTGTGGATATTTCATAGACTTGTCTTGACATGGATTAATGTGACAGTGATAGTGTGGATATTTCATAGACTTGTCATGACATGGATTAATGTGACAGTGATAGTGTTGATATTTCATAGACTTGTCATGACATGGATTAATGTGACATTGATAGTGTTGATATTTCATAGACTTGTCATGACATGGATTAATGTGACAGTGATAGTGTTGATATTTCACAGACTTGTCATGACATGGATTAATGTGACAGTGATAGTATTGATATGACACTGACTCAGGGACAGAAAGCAGAGAGAAGTGGTGAACAGTGATTGTTCAGACTGGAGGTGGAGGGGAGTATACAGTACTGTTTCTCTGGGTTCGATTCACTCTGCGTGATATCAAGAAACGATTGAAGGCACTGGATACTGCAAAGGCTATGGGCCCTGACAATATTCCGGAAATAGTACTGAATACCTGTGCTCCTGAACTTCTGTTCCCCCATCAAACTGTTCCAGTACAGCTGCAACATTGTCCTCTATCCTGCAATGTGGAAAATTGCCCAGGTATGTCCTGTACACAAAAAGCAGGACAAGTCCAACCCGGCCAATTACCGCCCCATCAGCCTACTCTCAATCATCAGTAAGGTGATGGAAGGTGTCAACGACAATGCTACCAAACAGCACTTGCTTAGCAATGACCAGCTCAGTGACGCTCAGTTTGGGTTCCGCCAGGGTCACACAGCTCCTGACCTCATGACAGCCTTGGTGCAAACATGGACAAAGGAGCTGAATTCAATAGGTGAGGTATGAGTGACTGCCCTTGACACCAAGGCAGCATTTGACTGAGTATGGCATCAAGGAGCCTGAGCAAAAATGGAGTCAGTGGGAATCAGGTGGAAAACTCTCTGCTAGTTGGAGTCATACCTACACAAAGGAATATGGTTGTGGTTGTTGCAGGTCAATCAGCTCAGCTCCAGGACATCACTGCAGGAGTTCCTCATTGTTGTGTCCTAGGCCCAACCATCTTCAGCTGCTTCATAAATGACCTTCCTTTAATGATAAGGTCAGATGTGGGGATGTTCGCTGATGATTGCACAATTTTCAGCACCATTTGTGACTCCTCAAATATTGAAGCTGTCCGTGTAGAAATGGAGCAAGACTTGGACAATGTCAAGGCTTGGGCTGATAATTGGCAAGTATCGTTCACTCTGCACAAGCGCCAGGCAATGACGGTCTCCGACAAGAGATAATCTAATCATCCCCCTTGACATTCAATGACATTACTATAGCTGAATCCCCCACAATCGCATCTTAGGGGCTACCATTGACCAGAAACTGAACAGGAGTAGCCATATAAATACCATGGCTAAAAGAGCAGGTCATCGGCGAGGAATCCTGAGGCGAGTAACTCACCTCCTGACTCACCAAAGCCAGTCAACCATCTCCAAGGCACAAGTCAGGAGTGTGATGGAATATTCTCTGCTTGTCTGGATGGGTGCAGCTCCAAAAACACTCAAGAAGCTCGACACCATCCAGGACAAAGCAGCACTTGATTGGCACCCCATCCACAACATTCACTATCTTCACCACCAACGCAAAGAGGCAGCAGTGTGTACCATCTACAAGATGCACTGCAGCAACGCACCAAGTCTACTTAGACAGCATCTTCCGAACACACAACCTCTATCACATAGAAGGACAAGGGCAGCAGATGTATGGAAACACCAGCACCTGCAAGTTCCCCTCGAAGCCAGACATCATCCTGACTTGGAACTATATCACTGTTCCTTCTCTTTCACTGGGTCAAAATACTTGAACTCCTTCCTAACAGAACTGTGAGTGTACCTCCCCCACGTGGACTGCAGTGGTTCATGAAGGCAGCTCACCACCACCTTCTCAAGGGCAATTAGGGATGGACAATAAATGCTGGCTTATCCAGCGATGTCCACATCCCATGAATGAATAAAAAAAGATGCCAGAGAACTGGAGGGCTGTAAATGTTACACCCTGTTTAAAAATGGAGAGGTTGGATAAGCCCTGTAACTATCAGTCCAATGCTGATTCTTGGAAAATTGTTGAGGCCATAACCCAGTACAAAAATATTTCTTGCTTGTAAAATCATGCCTTAATAAATGGCGAGTAGCACGGATAGCTTCATGGAAAATCATTTCTGATCATCTTGATAGTTTGTTGACGTAATTGTGAGTGTTAACGAGGATAGCGTGTTTCGTGTGATAGAATCATAGAATCGTAGAAAGTTTAAGGCACAGAAAGAGGCCACTTGGCCCATCGTGTCTGTGCCAGCTGAAAAATTATCCACCTATTCTAATCCAGCATTTGATCCCTAGCCGTGCAGATTATGACATTTGAGATTCACATCCAGGCTCTTTTTGAATGAGTAGAGGGTTTCTGCCTCAACCATCCTTTCAGGAAGTGAATTCCAGACCCTCACTAAAAGCAGGGGACCCAGTACCGAGCCCCGTGGAAAACCACTGGAAACAGTCCTCCAGTCAATACCCGTCAACAATTACCCTTTGCTTCCTGTCACTGAGGCAATTTTGTATTTCTGGGTGAACATGCTTTTCCTCGACTCCCTTCTGATATTTCTACCAATCACTTTAAATCTATGTCCCCCAGTCACTGATCTTTCTGATAATGTGAATAGACTCTTCACCTCCACTCTGTCCAGGCCCCGCAAAATGTTGTTCATTTCAATCAGATGGCCCCTCAGCCTTCTCTGTTCCATGGAGAACAACCCCAGCCGATCCAATACTTCCTCTCAGTTGCATTTTTCCATTCCTGGCAACATCCTCGTAAATCTCCTGTGTACCCTCTCCAGTGCAATTATATCCTTTCTGTTACCAGAACTGCACACAGTATTCAAGTTGTGGCCTAACCAATGATTAAGACAGTTCCAGCATAACCTCCCAGCTCTTTCATTCTATACCTCGGTTGATAAAGGAAAGAATTCCATATGCCTTCTTAACTGCCTTATTGACCTGTCCAGGTATCTTCAGGGATATGTGGGCATTCACTCCAAAGTCCCTTACTTCCTCTACACTTCTCAGTATTGTCCTAGTAATCGTGTATTCCTTTGCTTGGTTGAGCTTCCCAATTGCATCACCTCGGACTTAACCAGGTCGAATCCCATTTTTCTGCCCATCTGACCAGACCATCAATATCTTCCTGCAGCCAACAGCTATCCTTCTCGCTATCCACCACATGGCCAATCTTTGTGTCGTCTGCAAACGTCTTGATCATACCCACTACATTTACATCTAAATCTTTAATATCGACCACAAAAAGCAGGGGACCCATTACTGAGCCCTGTGGAATGACACTGGAAACAGTCCTCCAGTCGCAAAAATACTTGTCAATAAATTACCCTTTGTTTCCTGCCACTGAGCCAATTTTGTATCCGCCTTGCTGCATTTCTCTGGACGCCATGGGATTTTATTTTTTGAACCAATCTTTCAGGTGGGAGCTTGTCAGAAGCCTTGCTAATATCCATGTCGACCACATCAACTGCACTACCCTCATCTATATTCCCTGTAACATCTTCAAAAAATTCAATCAATTTGGTTAAACAAGATAGTCACTTAACAAATCCATGCTGACTATCCTTGATAAACCTGTGCCTTTCTAAGTGACAGTTTATCCCGTCTCTCAGAATAGATTCCAATAATTTGCCCACGACTGATGTTATACTGACTAGCCTGTAATTATTCAGATTATCCTTCGCTCCCTTTTTAAACAGAGGTACAATGTTAGCAATTCTCCAATACTCCAGCATCACAACTGTATCTAGTGAGATTGGGAAATGATGGCAGGCAGACCCTCTGCTATTTCCTCTCTTACTTCTTTGAACAGCCTGGGGTACATTTCATCCGGCTGTGGTGATTTATCAACTTTCAAGGATGCTAATCCCATTAATACTTCCTCTCTCCCTATGTTTATTATATCCAATAATTCACACTTTTTCTCCTGAACGACAATATCTAAATCCCCCCTCTTTTCTGAAGACATACGCAAAGTGCTCAATCGGAACTAGTCCAATATCTTCCACCCTTACACAAAGGTTACCTTTCTGATCTACTATGGGGCCTACTCTCCCCTTAGTTATCCTCTTACTCTTAATGTATTGAGAAAACATCTTTGGGTTCACCTTGATTTTGCTTGCCAATATTCTTTCATGCCCTCTCTTTCCTTTCCTATTTTCCTTTTTGATTTGACGCCTCCTCTTTCTATACTCCTCTCGGCTTTCTGCAGTATTGAGTTATCAGTGTCGGACATAAGCTTTGCTTTTCTGCGTTATCCTACCGTGTCGGCTCCTTGACATCCATGGGACTCGAGATTTGGCCGCCTCACCCTTTTTTTTTGTGGGAACATGTTTATCTTGAACCTCTGGAATCTCCCCTTTGAATGCCTCCCACTGCTCTGAGACTGAATTACCTTCAAACAGCTGTTTCCTCAGTTGAACAGCCTGGGGTACAACTTTCCCCATTGAGAACTCTAACTGCTGATATATCTCTTGTCCTGTCCCATAATTCAGTTAAAACTAACTGAATTATGATAACTCCCACCAAAATGCTCCCCGACTGTCACTCCTCCACCTGCCCATCTTCATTTCCTAAAACAATGTCTAAAAACGCACCCTCTCTTGTTGAACTTGTTACATCCTGCTCAAAAACGTTCTCCTGAATGCACCTCAAGATTTCTGCTCCCTCAATTATTTTCATACTAAAATTATCGCAGTTAATATTGGGGTAATGAAAATCCCCTACTATTCCTGTCCGATTGTTCTTGCACTTCTCAGAGTCTTGCCTACATATCCGATCTTCTATCTCCCTCTAACTATTTGGCTGTCCGGATCACATTCCCAGCAGTGTGATTGTCCCTTTCTGGTTCCTTAGCTCAATCCATATGGTCTCATTTGATGAACCTTTCAACATATCATCCATCCTCACAGCTGCAATAGATTCCTTGACCGAAATTGCCACTTCCCCTCCGTTCTTATCCCCCTCCCTATCGTGTCTGAAAAGCCTGTAACCAGGAACGTTGAGCTGCCATTCCTGTCCCTCCTTAAACCATGTTTCTATAATAGCTATGATATCATACTGCGACCTGTCTACCTGTGCCCTCAGCTCATCTACTTTATTTGCTATACTCCTTGCATTGAAATAGATACCATTGAGCACTGCCAACCTCTTTTAAAAAGGAATTCTAACCCTCTTTTCCTCTGTCTCCTGGACTCATCCATTAATTTTCTGCCTTCTATTTTCGTTTCAGGTTTTGTCCCTACTGATTCTACCCTCAGGTCCCCATCCCCCTGCAAAACTAGTTTAAACCCTCCCCGACAGCACTCGCAAAACGTTCTGCAAGTAACCCAGTCCCGTCTCCGATCAGGTGCAACCAGTCCGGCCTGTACAGGTCCCATCTAATCCAAAGCTGGTCCCAATGTCCCAGGAATCTGAAGCTCTCCCTCCTGCACCATCTTCCCAGCCACACATTCATCTGTCTTCGTTTTCTATTTCTATACTCAGTTGTGCATGGCACTGGGAGTAATCCAGAAGTTACCACTTTGAGGTCCTGCTGGCCTATTTCTTCCCTCGCTCCATAAATTCTGACTGCAGGACGACATTCCTCTTTCTACCTTTGTCTTTGGTTCCGATGTGGACCATGACAGCTGGCTGTTCACCTTCTCCTTCAAGATGCTCTGCAGTCGCTCAGTGACATCCTTGTCCCTGGAACCAGACAAGCATGACACCATCCTCGATTCACGTCTGTGGCCACATAAACGCCTCCCTGTTCCCCTGACTATTGATCACTGTGGCTCTTCCAGTCATCCCTCGACCCCGCTCTGCAGCTCAGCCACCCGTGTTGACACGGACTTGGCTCTGGCTGCACTCCCCAGGTGAAGCATCACTTTCCTCAGTAGTCTGAACTGAATACCTGTTGGAGAGTGAGATGCACTCAAGGGTTTGCAGCACTACCTGCCTGATTCTTTTTGACTGTCTGGGGATCACCCATTCCCTCTCTCCCTGCATAATTTTCAGCTCTTGGGTGACCACATCAAAAACATGCTAAAGCTGAATAAACTGGTGTATTAGAAGGAAGAATGTGCAGCGTTGATGGAAGAAGACAGGGAATGGGAGTAGGTGAATTGCTCATTCGGAGAGGCGATGCAGACACGTCGGACTGAATAGTTCCTTCTGTGCTGTAATAACACAGTGATGGGGCATCTCAGATGGGTGTAATGGTGGAGAATGGGGGATCCGTGTTGGGAAAGGGAAGTTATCCTATGGGAACCGGAATCTTAGCAGGGACTCTCCGACAGCCTGTCAGGGTCGAAGGCATCCAGGAAGTATCCTCCCTGCCTCCTCCTCCTCCTGAGGTAGCCTGCGGATTCCTGGTGCCAATACCTGTGTCCTCATGATGGTGATGATATGAAGGGTGCATCAGAACAGCATGAACTTGGACACCTGCTCCAGTGTGTACTGGAGGGCTCACCCCGAGCGGATCAGACGTCAGAAGCATTGCTTCATCACACCGATGGCCAGTTCCACCATGTTCCTGGTGACTTCATTGCTCACGTTATACACATGTTAATTGTGTGAGGTTGGTTGGCGGTGGGAAGTGGTTTGGGGGTGTAGAAACACGAGCTGTGTCTAGAGGGGGTTTTCTTTGTCTCCGAGGAGTCGCATTCTGGTTCTGCATGGAGACCCGCAGTGTTGGGACTGGTTGACTGCTTCAGAATGAAGGTATGGTGGCTGCTGCCAGGATAGAGGACATTCACCAACATGATGGACTGGGCATGCTCAGACACCAACTGTGCATTAATGGAGTGAGAGTTCTTTCAGTTCCTGTACCTCTCCCCGTTGACATGGGGGCCCGTCAGAGCCACGGACACCATCAGGAATCCCGCTATCCTGACAAATCCACGGGATCTCTCATCGTGCTTCTGCCTGCTGAGGGAGAAAATGATGACAAAGATGGCCACCCTCACCTCCCAGAATTATAAATGGACAATACACAGGCCTGGTAACTACTGGTCAGTTAGTTTAAAATCAGTTGTGAGGAAGGTTTTAGAAACAATAATCAGGGAAAAAGGACGACACACACTTGGAGAGGTTGAGTTAATTAAGGATTGTCAGCACGGATTTCTAAAAGGCAGATTATGCTTGACTAAGCGAATTGAATTTATTTCGATGATCAGAGAAGGTTGATGAAGGGAATGTGGTGGATGTTGTCTACATGGATTTTATGAAAGTATTTGATGGAGAACCAAACAAAAGTTTGGTTAACAAAATTGAAGCTCATGGAATAGCATCCAATTGGATCAAAAATTGTGCAAAGGAGAGCAAAAAGAGAAATGTGTTAAATGGTTGTTTTTCAGACTGGAAGATGGTAGACAGTTATTTTCCCCAAGGGTCAGTGTTAGGACCACAGTTTTTCTTTTGCTTTATATATAAGTGACATGGTAGAATTTCACAGTTTTCTGATGATACCAATCTTGGAGGAGTGGTAAACAGTGAGGATGTTACAAACTGCCTGCAACAGGATATAGATAGGCTCGCAGAATGGACAGAGAAGTGGCAGGTGGAATTTAATAAAGAGGAGTGTGAGCTGATGCATTTTGTCAGAAGGAATAGGAAGGCAATATAGACTTAATGACACAGTTCTAAAGATTGTACAGGAACAGAGGGACTTGTGGCTCCAAATGCATTGATCTGTGAATTTGGCAGGACAAATTAGGAGAATGTTTGGCAAAACATATCAGATCTTGGGCTTCATCATGAGGGGCAAAGATGCAAAAGCAGAGAAATTATGCTGAAACTTTATAAAGATTTGGTTAGGCCCCAACTAGAGAACTATGTCCAGTTCTGGTCACCACACTCGGAAGGATGTGAAGGTCCCTGAGAGGGTGCGGAGGAGATTTAACAGAATGGTTCCAGGGATGGGGGTTTAGTTACAAAGTGAGTTTGGAGAAGATGGAGTTGTTCTCCCTGGAGTAAAGGAATTTGAGAGAGATTTGATAGAGGTGTACAAGATTATGATAGGCTAAGATAAGATAGACAAGGAAAAACTGTTCCCATGAACTGATGAAACACGGACCAGGGGACACAGATGGAAGCTTTTGGGTAAGAGATGTAGGGGAATATGAGGAAGAACTTTTTTACACAGTGGATGTTAATGAGCTGGAACTCACTGCCCATGAGGGTTGTGGAAGCCGAGACAATCAATGATTTCAAAAGGAAACTGAATGAAGTTAACTTACAGGTATATGAGGAATGAGCTGGGAGTGGCACTGACTGGATTACTCCAGCGATAGATGGCCTCCTTTTGTGTTGTGCATGACTCTACGACTCCATTGATTTCTACGAGACTATGCTGTATGTGTCTACTTCTCCTGCCTGGGAAGAACCAGATATATAGACTTTCAATGAAACTGACCTTAACGGCCACTGACAGCTCCGTCCTCACCCTGGCGTGAGGCTGCAGGTCGTGTTACAGGAGGTGACACAGCTCTGCGACCACCTCCTTATTGAATCAGAGTCACCTCACACACTGCTCTTGGGTTAATTGTAGGTAGGAAAAGAGCTCTTGGAAAACCCGGGGTGGGTAGGGAAGAGTCCCTCCTCCATCTTTACAGAGCTTCCGCTCTCTGCAGTCTCTGCTCCATTTGTGGGTCATGTTACAGATACAGAGACACTGTAACTACAGTCCCCATACCTCGGACAGAGTTGAGTCACCAAATCCTCTGTCCTCCCTGAATGTCTGCAGCAGCTCACAACACAACCTCTAGAAACCCATCCACAACACCTGCACTGACTTTACAATAGCAGAAGTAAGTCAAAAGCCCCTCACCTGTAGGTCGGATGCCTGGTCCTTTTAAATAACACTAGAGGGGATTCATTGTGATGCTAAATGTATATTCAGCTGACAGTGACTAACACAAGCAGACAGTGGTCATGCCGAGAACTGATTTCAAAGACGTACTCAAAGCTGTCTGGTTGGGACATTGAAGTCACATTCAAAACTATCCTCACATGAGTATCACAAACATAGTATGACACGCTGGAGCCCTGTCCAGCATGGGGCACTGTGCTGACCACTCGAGAGCCCTGTTCAGCATGGGGCACTGTGCTGACCGTACTAGAGCCCTGTCCAGCATGAGGCACAGGGCTGACCATACTAGAGCCCTGTCCAGCATGGGGCACTGTGCTGACCACTCGAGAGCCCTGTTCAGCATGGGGCACTGTACTGACCATACTAGAGCCCTGTCCAGCATGAGGCACAGGGCTGACCATACTAGAGCCCTGTCCAGCATGGGGCACTGTGCTGACCATACAAGAGCCCTGTCCAGCATGGGGCATTGTGCTGACCATACTAGAGCCCTGTCCAGCATGAGGCACTGTGCTGACCATACTAGAGCCCTGTCCAGCATGGGGAACTGTGCTGACCATACTAGAGCCCTGTCCAGCATGAGGCACTGGGCTGACCACACTAGAGCCCTGTCCAGCATGGGGCATTGTGCTGACCACTCTAGAGCCCTGTCCAGCATGGGGCACTGTGCTGACCACTCTAGAGCCCTGTCCAGCATGGGGCATTGTGCTGACCACTCTAGAGCCCTGTCCAGCATGGGGCTCTGTGCTGATAATACAAGAGCCCTGTCCAGCATGAGGCACTGTGCTGACCATACTAGAGCCCTGTCCAGCATGAGGCATTGTGCTGACCATACTAGAGCCCTGACCAGCATGGGGCTCTGTGCTGATAATACAAGAGCCCTGTCCAGCATGAGGCACTGTGCAGACCATACTAGAGCCCTATCCAGCATGAGGCACTGTGCTGACCATACTAGATCCCTGTCCAGCATGAGGCATTGTGCTGACCATACTGAAGCCCTGTCCAGCATGGGGCATTGTGCTGACCATACTAGAGCCCTGTCCAGCATGGGGCTCTGTGCTGATAATACTAGAGCCCTGTCCAGCATGACGCACTGGGCTGACCGCACTCGAGCCCTATCCAGCATGGGGCACTGTGCTGACCATACTAAAGCCCTGTCCAGCATGGGGCATTGTGCTGACCACACTAGAGCCCTGTCCAGCATGGGGCACTGTGCTGACCACACTAGAGCTCTGTCCAGTATGGGGCTCTGTGCTGATAATACTAGAGCCCTGTCCAGCATGAGGCACTGTGCTGACCATACTAGAGCCCTGTCCAGCATGGGGCACTGTGCTGACCATACTAAAGCCCTGTCCAGCATGGGGCATTGTGCTGACCACACTAGAGCCCTGGCCAGCATGGGGCAATGTGCTGACCACACTGGAGCTCTGTCCAGCATGGGGCATTGTGCTGATAATACTCGAGCCCTGTCCAGCATGGGGCAACGTGCTGACCACACTAGAGCCCTGTCCAGCATGGGGCATTGTGCTAACCAAAATAGAGCCCTTTCCAGCATGGGGCACTGTGCTGACCACACTAGAGCCCTGTCCAGCATGGGGCACTGTGCTGACCATACTAGAGCCCTGTCCAGCATGGGGCACTGTGCTGATAATGCTAGAGCCCTGTCCATCATGGGGCACTGTGCTGACCACACTAGAGCTCTGTCCAGCATGGGGCATTGTGCTGATAATACTCGAGCCCTGTCCAGCATGGGGCACTGGGCTGACCACACTAGAGCCCTGTCCAGCATGGGGCATTGTGCTGACCACAATAGAGCCCTTTCCAGCATGGGGCACTGTGCTGACCACATGAGAGCCCTGTCCAGCATGGGGCACTGTGGTGACCATACTAGAGCCCTGTCCAGCATGGGGCATTGTGCTGACCATACTAGAGCCCTGTCCAGCATGGGGCACTGTGCTGATAATACTAGAGCCCTGTCCAGCATGGGGCACTGTGCTGACCATACTAGAGCCCTGTCCAGCATGGGGCACTGTGCTGACCATACTAGAGCTCTGTCCAGCATGGGGCACTGTGCTGATAATACTAGAGCCCTGTCCAGCATGGGGCACTGTGCTGATAATACTAGAGCCCTGTCCAGCATGGGGCATTGTGCTGACCATACTAGAGCCCTTTCCAGCATGGGGCACTGTGCTGATAATACTAGAGCCCTGTCCAGCATGGGGCATTGTGCTGACCAGACTGGAGCCCTGTCCAGCATGGGGCATTGTGCTGAACATACTAGAGCCCTGTACAGCATGGGGCATTGTGCTGACCATACTAGAGCCCTGTCCAGCATGGGGCATTGAGCTGATAATACTAGAGCCCTGTCCAGCATGGGGCATTGTGCTGACCACACTAGAGTCCTGTCCAGCATGGGGCATTGTGCTGACCACACTAGAGTCCTGTCCAGCATGGGGCATTGTGCTGGTAATACTAGAGCCCTGTCCAGCATTGGGCACTGTGCTGACCACACTAGAGCCCTGTCCAGCATGGGGCATTGTGCTGATAATACTAGAGCTCTGTCCAGCATGGGGCACTGTGCTGACCACACTAGAGTCCTGTCCAGCATGGGGCATTGTGCTGACCACACTACAGCCCTGTCCAGCATGGGGCATTGTGCTGGTAATACTAGAGCCCTGTCCAGCATGGGGCATTGTGCTGATAATACTAGAGCTCTGTCCAGCATGGGGCACTGTGCTGATAATACTAGAGCCCTGTCCAGCATGAGGCACTGTGCTGACCATACTAGAGCCCTGTCCAGCATGGGGCACTGTGCTGACCATACTAAAGCCCTGTCCAGCATGGGGCATTGTGCTGACCACACTAGAGCCCTGGCCAGCATGGGGCAATGTGCTGACCACACTGGAGCTCTGTCCAGCATGGGGCATTGTGCTGATAATACTCGAGCCCTGTCCAGCATGGGGCAATGTGCTGACCACACTAGAGCCCTGTCCAGCATGGGGCATTGTGCTAACCAAAATAGAGCCCTTTCCAGCATGGGGCACTGTGCTGACCACACTAGAGCCCTGTCCAGCATGGGGCACTGTGCTGACCATACTAGAGCCCTGTCCAGCATGGGGCACTGTGCTGATAATGCTAGAGCCCTGTCCATCATGGGGCACTGTGCTGACCACACTAGAGCTCTGTCCAGCATGGGGCATTGTGCTGATAATACTCGAGCCCTGTCCAGCATGGGGCACTGGGCTGACCACACTAGAGCCCTGTCCAGCATGGGGCATTGTGCTGACCACAATAGAGCCCTTTCCAGCATGGGGCACTGTGCTGACCACATGAGAGCCCTGTCCAGCATGGGGCACTGTGGTGACCATACTAGAGCCCTGTCCAGCATGGGGCATTGTGCTGACCATACTAGAGCCCTGTCCAGCATGGGGCACTGTGCTGATAATACTAGAGCCCTGTCCAGCATGGGGCACTGTGCTGACCATACTAGAGCCCTGTCCAGCATGGGGCACTGTGCTGACCATACTAGAGCTCTGTCCAGCATGGGGCACTGTGCTGATAATACTAGAGCCCTGTCCAGCATGGGGCACTGTGCTGATAATACTAGAGCCCTGTCCAGCATGGGGCATTGTGCTGACCATACTAGAGCCCTTTCCAGGATGGGGCACTGTGCTGATAATACTAGAGCCCTGTCCAGCATGGGGCATTGTGCTGACCAGACTGGAGCCCTGTCCAGCATGGGGCATTGTGCTGAACATACTAGAGCCCTGTACAGCATGGGGCATTGTGCTGACCATACTAGAGCCCTGTCCAGCATGGGGCATTGAGCTGATAATACTAGAGCCCTGTCCAGCATGGGGCATTGTGCTGACCACACTAGAGTCCTGTCCAGCATGGGGCATTGTGCTGACCACACTAGAGTCCTGTCCAGCATGGGGCATTGTGCTGGTAATACTAGAGCCCTGTCCAGCATGGGGCACTGTGCTGACCACACTAGAGCCCTGTCCAGCATGGGGCATTGTGCTGATAATACTAGAGCTCTGTCCAGCATGGGGCACTGTGCTGACCACACTAGAGTCCTGTCCAGCATGGGGCATTGTGCTGACCACACTACAGCCCTGTCCAGCATGGGGCATTGTGCTGGTAATACTAGAGCCCTGTCCAGCATGGGGCATTGTGCTGATAATACTAGAGCTCTGTCCAGCATGGGGCACTGTGCTGATAATACTAGAGCCCTGTCCAGCATGGGGCATTGAGCTGACCACACTAGAGTCCTGTCCAGCATGGGGCATTGTGCTGCTAATACTAGAGCCCTGTCCAGCATGGGGCATTGTGCTGACCATACTAGAGCCCTGTCCAGCATGGGGCATTGTGCTGACCATACTAGAGCCCTGTCCAGCATGGGGCATTGTGCTGACCATACAAGAGCCCTGTCCAGCATGGGGCATTGTGCTGACCATACTAGAGACCTGTCCAGCATGGGGCATTGTGCTGACCAGACTCGGGCCCTGTCCAGCATGGGCCATTGTGCTGACCACACTAGAGCCCTGTCCAGCATGGGGCATTGTGGTGACCATACTGGAGCCCTGTCCAGCATGGGGCATTGTGCTGACCATACTAGAGCTCTGTCCAGCATGGGGCATTGTGCTGACCATACTAGAGCTCTGTCCAGCATGGGGCATTGTGCTGACCATACTAAAGCCCTGTCCAGCATGGGGCATTGTGCTGACCATACTAGAGCTCTGTCCAGCATGGGACATTTTGCTGACCATACTAGAGCTCTGTCCAGCATGGGGCATTTTGCTGACCATACTAGAGCTCTGTCCAGCATGGGGCACTGTGCTGACCATACTGGAGCCCTGTCCAGCATGAGGCACAGGGCTGACCATACTAGAGCCCTGTCCAGCATGGGGCACTGTGCTGACCATACTAGAGCCCTGTCCAGCATGGGGCATTGTGCTGTCCATACTAGAGCCCTGTCCAGCATGAGGCACTGTGCTGACCATACTAGAGCCCTGTCCAGCATGGGGAATTGTGCTGACCACTCTAGAGCCCTGTCCAGCATGGGGCACTGTGCTGACCACTCTAGAGCCCTGTCCAGCATGGGGCATTGTGCTGACCACTCTAGAGCCCTGTCCAGCATGGGGCTCTGTGCTGATAATACAAGAGCCCTGTCCAGCATGAGGCACTGTGCTGACCATACTAGAGCCCTGTCCAGCATGAGGCATTGTGCTGACCATACTAGAGCCCTGACCAGCATGCGGCTCTGTGCTGATAATGCAAGAGCCCTGTCCAGCATGAGGCACTGTGCTGACCATACTAGAGCACTATCCAGCATGAGGCACTGTGCTGACCATACTAGATCCCTGTCCAGCATGAGGCATTGTGCTGACCATACTGAAGCCCTGTCCAGCATGGGGCATTGTGCTGACCATACTAGAGCCCTGTCCAGCATGGGGCTCTGTGCTGATAATACTAGAGCCCTGTCCAGCATGACGCACTGGGCTGACCGCCCTCGAGCCCTGTCCAGCATGGGGCACTGTGCTGACCATACTAAAGCCCTGTCCAGCATGGGGCATTGTGCTGACCACACTAGAGCCCTGTCCAGCATGGGGCACTGTGCTGACCACACTAGAGCTCTGTCCAGTATGGGGCTCTGTGCTGATAATACTAGAGCCCTGTCCAGCATGAGGCACTGTGCTGACCATACTAGAGCCCTGTCCAGCATGGGGCACTGTGCTGACCATACTAAAGCCCTGTCCAGCATGGGGTATTGTGCTGACCACACTAGAGCCCTGTCCAGCATGGGGCATTGTGCTGATAATACTCGAGCCCTGTCCAGCATGGGGCACTGGGCTGACCACACTAGAGCCCTGTCCAGCATGGGGCATTGTGCTGACCACAATAGAGCCCTTTCCAGCATGGGGCACTGTGCTGACCACATGAGAGCCCTGTCCAGCATGGGGCACTGTGGTGACCATACTAGAGCCCTGTCCAGCATGGGGCATTGTGCTGACCATACTAGAGCCCTGTCCAGCATGGGGCACTGTGCTGATAATACTAGAGCGCTGTCCAGCATGGGGCACTGTGCTGACCATACTAGAGCCCTGTCCAGCATGGGGCACTGTGCTGACCATACTAGAGCTCTGTCCAGCATGGGGCACTGTGCTGATAATACTAGAGCCCTGTCCAGCATGGGGCGTTGTGCTGAACATACTAGAGCCCTGTACAGCATGGGGCATTGTGCTGACCATACTAGAGCCCTGTCCAGCATGGGGCATTGAGCTGATAATACTAGAGCCCTGTCCAGCATGGGGCATTGTGCTGACCACACTAGAGTCCTGTCCAGCATGGGGCATTGTGCTGGTAATACTAGAGCCCTGTCCAGCATGGGGCACTGTGCTGACCACACTAGAGCCCTGTCCAGCATGGGGCATTGTGCTGATAATACTAGAGCTCTGTCCAGCATGGGGCACTGTGCTGACCACACTAGAGTCCTGTCCAGCATGGGGCATTGTGCTGACCACACTACAGCCCTGTCCAGCATGGGGCATTGTGCTGGTAATACTAGAGCCCTGTCCAGCATGGGGCATTGTGCTGATAATACTAGAGCTCTGTCCAGCATGGGGCACTGTGCTGATAATACTAGAGCCCTGTCCAGCATGGGGCATTGAGCTGACCACACTAGAGTCCTGTCCAGCATGGGGCATTGTGCTGCTAATACTAGAGCCCTGTCCAGCATGGGGCATTGTGCTGACCATACTAGAGCACTGTCCAGCATGGGGCATTGTGCTGACCATACTAGAGCCCTGTCCAGCATGGGGCATTGTGCTGACCATACAAGAGCCCTGTCCAGCATGGGGCATTGTGCTGACCATACTAGAGACCTGTCCAGCATGGGGCATTGTGCTGACCATACTCGGGCCCTGTCCAGCATGGGCCATTGTGCTGACCACAATAGAGCCCTGTTCAGCATGGGGCATTGTGGTGACCATACTGGAGCCCTGTCCAGCATGGGGCATTGTGCTGACCATACTAGAGCTCTGTCCAGCATGGGGCATTGTGCTGACCATACTAGAGCTCTGTCCAGCATGGGGCATTGTGCTGACCATACTAAAGCCCTGTCCAGCATGGGGCATTGTGCTGACCATACTAGAGCTCTGTCCAGCATGGGGCATTTTGCTGACCATACTAGAGCTCTGTCCAGCATGGGGCATTTTGCTGACCATACTAGAGCTCTGTCCAGCATGGGGCACTGTGCTGACCATACTGGAGCCCTGTCCAGCATGAGGCACAGGGCTGACCATACTAGAGCCCTGTCCAGCATGGGGCACTG
Source organism: Heterodontus francisci (assembly GCF_036365525.1). Taxonomy (NCBI): domain Eukaryota; kingdom Metazoa; phylum Chordata; class Chondrichthyes; order Heterodontiformes; family Heterodontidae; genus Heterodontus; species Heterodontus francisci. The sequence continues at coordinate 17,103 of NW_027140238.1, forward strand.
TGCTGACCATACTAGAGCCCTGTCCAGCATGGGGCATTGTGCTGTCCATACCAGAGCCCTGTCCAGCATGAGGCACTGTGCTGACCATACTAGAGCCCTGTCCAGCATGGGGAACTGTGCTGACCATACTAGAGCCCTGTCCAGCATGAGGCACTGGGCTGACCACACTAGAGCCCTGTCCAGCATGGGGAATTGTGCTGACCACTCTAGAGCCCTGTCCAGCATGGGGCACTGTGCTGACCACTCTAGAGCCCTGTCCAGCATGGGGCATTGTGCTGACCACTCTAGAGCCCTGTCCAGCATGGGGCTCTGTGCTGATAATACAAGAGCCCTGTCCAGCATGAGGCACTGTGCTGACCATACTAGAGCCCTGTCCAGCATGAGGCATTGTGCTGACCATACTAGAGCCCTGACCAGCATGGGGCTCTGTGCTGATAATGCAAGAGCCCTGTCCAGCATGAGGCACTGTGCTGACCATACTAGAGCACTATCCAGCATGAGGCACTGTGCTGACCATACTAGATCCCTGTCCAGCATGAGGCATTGTGCTGACCATACTGAAGCCCTGTCCAGCATGGGGCATTCTGCTGACCATACTAGAGCCCTGTCCAGCATGGGGCTCTGTGCTGATAATACTAGAGCCCTGTCCAGCATGACGTACTGGGCTGACCGCCCTCGAGCCCTGTCCAGCATGGGGCACTGTGCTGACCATACTAAAGCCCTGTCCAGCATGGGGCATTGTGCTGACCACACTAGAGCCCTGTCCAGCATGGGGCACTGTGCTGACCACACTAGAGCTCTGTCCAGTATGGGGCTCTGTGCTGATAATACTAGAGCCCTGTCCAGCATGAGGCACTGTGCTGACCATACTAGAGCCCTGTCCAGCATGGGGCACTGTGCTGACCATACTAAAGCCCTGTCCAGCATGGGGCATTGTGCTGACCACACTAGAGCCCTGTCCAGCATGGGGCATTGTGCTGATAATACTCGAGCCCTGTCCAGCATGGGGCAATGTGCTGACCACACTAGAGCCCTGTCCAGCATGGGGCATTGTGCTGACCACAATCGAGCCCTTTCCAGCATGGGGCACTGTGCTGACCACACTAGAGCCCTGTCCAGCATGGGGCACTGTGCTGACCATACTAGAGCCCTGTCCAGCATGGGGCACTGTGCTGATAATACTAGAGCCCTGTCCAGCATGGGCACTGTGCTGACCACACAAGAGCTCTGTCCAGCATGGGGCATTGTGCTGATAATACTCGAGCCCTGTCCAGCATGGGGCACTGGGCTGACCACACTAGAGCCCTGTCCAGCATGGGGCATTGTGCTGCTAATACTCGAGCCCTGTCCAGCATGGGGCATTGTGCTGACCACACTAGAGCCCTGGCCAGCATGGGGCAATGTGCTGACCACACTGGAGCTCTGTCCAGCATGGGGCATTGTGCTGATAATACTCGAGCCCTGTCCAGCATGGGGCAATGTGCTGACCACACTAGAGCCCTGTCCAGCATGGGGCATTGTGCTGACCAAAATAGAGCCCTTTCCAGCATGGGGCACTGTGCTGACCACACTAGAGCCCTGTCCAGCATGGGGCACTGTGCTGACCATACTAGAGCCCTGTCCAGCATGGGGCACTGTGCTGATAATACTAGAGCCCTGTCCAGCATGGGGCACTGTGCTGACCACACTAGAGCTCTGTCCAGCATGGGGCATTGTGCTGATAATACTCGAGCCCTGTCCAGCATGGGGCACTGGGCTGACCACACTAGAGCCCTGTCCAGCATGGGGCATTGTGCTGACCACAATAGAGCCCTTTCCAGCATGGGGCACTGTGCTGACCACACGAGAGCCCTGTCCAGCATGGGGCACTGTGGTGACCATACTAGAGCCCTGTCCAGCATGGGGCATTGTGCTGACCATACTAGAGCCCTGTCCAGCATGGGGCACTGTGCTGATAATACTAGAGCCCTGTCCAGCATGGGGCACTGTGCTGACCATACTAGAGCCCTGTCCAGCATGGGGCACTGTGCTGACCATACTAGAGCTCTGTCCAGCATGGGGCACTGTGCTGATAATACTAGAGCCCTGTCCAGCATGGGGCTCTGTGCTGATAATACTAGAGCCCTGTCCAGCATGGGGCATTGTGCTGACCATACTAGAGCCCTGTCCAGCATGGGGCACTGTGCTGATAATACTAGAGCCCTGTCCAGCATGGGGCATTGTGCTGACCAGACTAGAGCCCTGTCCAGCATGGGGCATTGTGCTGACCATACTAGAACCCTGTACAGCATGGGGCATTGTGCTGACCATACTAGAGCCCTGTCCAGCATGGGGCATTGAGCTGATAATACTAGAGCCCTGTCCAGCATGGGGCATTGTGCTGACCACACTAGAGTCCTGTCCAGCATGGGGCATTGTGCTGACCACACTAGAGTCCTGTCCAGCTTGGGGCATTGTGCTGGTAATACTAGAGCCCTGTCCAGCATGGGGCACTGTGCTGACCACACTAGAGCCCTGTCCAGCATGGGGCATTGTGCTGATAATACTAGAGCTCTGTCCAGCATGGGGCACTGTGCTGACCACACTAGAGTCCTGTCCAGCATGGGGCATTGTGCTGACCACACTAGAGCCCTGTCCAGCATGGGGCATTGTGCTGGTAATACCAGAGCCCTGTCCAGCATGGGGCAATGTGCTGATAATACTAGAGCTCTGTCCAGCATGGGGCACTGTGCTGATAATACCAGAGCCCTGTCCAGCATGGGGCATTGAGCTGACCACACTAGAGTCCTGTCCAGCATGGGGCATTGTGCTGCTAATACTAGAGCCCTGTCCAGCATGGGGCATTGTGCTGACCACACTAGAGCCCTGTCCAGCATGGGGCACTGTGCTGACCACACTAGAGCTCTGTCCAGTATGGGGCTCTGTGCTGATAATACTAGAGCCCTGTCCAGCATGAGGCACTGTGCTGACCATACTAGAGCCCTGTCCAGCATGGGGCACTGTGCTGACCATACTAAAGCCCTGTCCAGCATGGGGCATTGTGCTGACCACACTAGAGCCCTGTCCAGCATGGGGCATTGTGCTGATAATACTCGAGCCCTGTCCAGCATGGGGCAATGTGCTGATAATACTAGAGCCCTGTCCAGCATGGGGCATTGTGCTGACCACAATCGAGCCCTTTCCAGCATGGGGCACTGTGCTGACCACACTAGTGCCCTGTCCAGCATGGGGCACTGTGCTGACCATACTAGAGCCCTGTCCAGCATGGGGCACTGTGCTGATAATACTAGAGCCCTGTCCAGCATGGGCACTGTGCTGACCACACTAGAGCTCTGTCCAGCATGGGGCATTGTGCTGATAATACTCGAGCCCTGTCCAGCATGGGGCACTGGGCTGACCACACTAGAGCCCTGTCCAGCATGGGGCATTGTGCTGACCACAATAGAGCCCTGTCCAGCATGGGGCACTGTGCTGACCACACGAGAGCCCTGTCCAGCATGGGGCACTGTGCTGACCATACTAGAGCCCTGTCCAGCATGGGGCATTGTGCTGACCATACTAGAGCCCTGTCCAGCATGGGGCACTGTGCTGATAATACTAGAGCCCTGTCCAGCATGGGGCACTGTGCAGACCATACTAGAGCCCTGTCCAGCATGGGGCACTGTGCTTACCATACTAGAGCTCTGTCCAGCATGGGGCACTGTGCTGATAATACTAGAGCCCTGACCAGCATGGGGCACTGTGCTGATAATACTAGAGCCCTGTCCAGCATGGGGCATTGTGCTGACCATACTAGATCCCTGTCCAGCATGGGGCACTGTGCTGATAATACTAGAGCCCTGTCCAGCATGGGGCACTGTGCTGACCACACTAGAGCTCTGTCCAGCATTGGGCATTGTGCTGATAATACTCGAGCCCTGTCCAGCATGGGGCACTGGGCTGACCACACTAGAGTCCTGTCCAGCATGGGGCATTGTGCTGACCACAATAGAGCCCTTTCCAGCATGGGGCACTGTGCTGACCACACGAGAGCCCTGTCCGGCATGGGGCACTGTGGTGACCATACTAGAGCCCCGTCCAGCATGGGGCATTGTGCTGACCAAACTAGAGCCCTCTCCAGCATGGGGCACTGTGCTGATAATACTAGAGCCCTGTCCAGCATGGGGCACTGTGCTGACCATACTAGAGCCCTGTCCAGCATGGGGCACTGTGCTGACCATACTAGAGCTCTGTCCAGCATGGGGCACTGTGCTGATAATACTAGAGCCCTGTCCAGCATGGAGCACTGTGCTGATAATACTAGAGCCCTGTCCAGCATGGGGCATTGTGCTGACCATACTAGAGCCCTGTCCAGCATGGGGCACTGTGCTGATAATACTAGAGCCCTGTCCAGCATGGGGCATTGTGCTGACCAGACTAGAGCCCTGTCCAGCATGGGGCATTGTGCTGACCATACTAGAGCCCTGTACAGCATGGGGCATTGTGCTGACCATACTAGAGCCCTGTCCAGCATGGGGCATTGAGCTGATAATACTAGAGCCCTGTCCAGCATGGGGCATTGTGCTGACCACACTAGAGTCCTGTCCAGCATGGGGCATTGTGCTGACCACACTACAGTCCTGTCCAGCATGGGGCATTGTGCTGGTAATACTAGAGCCCTGTCCAGCATGGGGCACTGTGCTGACCACACTAGAGCCCTGTCCAGCATGGGGCATTGTGCTGATAATACTAGAGCTCTGTCCAGCATGGGGCACTGTGCTGACCACACTAGAGTCCTGTCCAGCATGGGGCATTGTGCTGACCACACCAGAGCCCTGTCCAGCATGGGGCATTGTGCTGGTAATACTAGAGCCCTGTCCAGCATGGGGCATTGTGCTGATAATACTAGAGCTCTGTCCAGCATGGGGCACTGTGCTGATAATACTAGAGCCCTGTCCAGCATGGGGCATTGAGCTGACCACACTAGAGTCCTGTCCAGCATGGGGCATTGTGCTGCTAATTCTGGAGCCCTGTCCAGCATGGGGCATTGTGCTGACCATACTAGAGCCCTGTCCAGCATGGGGCATTGTGCTGACCATACTAGAGCCCTGTCCAGCATGGGGCATTGTGCTGACCATACAAGAGCCCTGTCCAGCATGGGGCATTGTGCTGACCATACTAGAGACCTGTCCAGCATGGGGCATTGTGCTGACCATACTAGAGCCCTGTCCAGCATGGGGCACTGTGCTGACCACACTAGAGCTCTGTCCAGTATGGGGCTCTGTGCTGATAATACTAGAGCCCTGTCCAGCATGAGGCACTGTGCTGACCATACTAGAGCCCTGTCCAGCATGGGGCACTGTGCTGACCATACTAAAGCCCTGTCCAGCATGGGGCATTGTGCTGACCACACTAGAGCCCTGTCCAGCATGGGGCATTGTGCTGATAATACTCGAGCCCTGTCCAGCATGGGGCAATGTGCTGACCACACTAGAGCCCTGTCCAGCATGGGGCATTGTGCTGACCACAATCGAGCCCTTTCCAGCATGGGGCACTGTGCTGACCACACTAGAGCCCTGTCCAGCATGGGGCACTGTGCTGACCATACTAGAGCCCTGTCCAGCATGGGGCACTGTGCTGATAATACTAGAGCCCTGTCCAGCATGGGCACTGTGCTGACCACACTAGAGCTCTGTCCAGCATGGGGCATTGTGCTGATAATACTCGAGCCCTGTCCAGCATGGGGCACTGGGCTGACCACACTAGAGCCCTGTCCAGCATGGGACATTGTGCTGACCACAATAGAGCCCTGTCCAGCATGGGGCACTGTGCTGACCACACGAGAGCCCTGTCCAGCATGGGGCACTGTGCTGACCATACTAGAGCCCTGTCCAGCATGGGGCATTGTGCTGACCATACTAGAGCCCTGTCCAGCATGGGGCACTGTGCTGATAATACTAGAGCCCTGTCCAGCATGGGGCACTGTGCTGACCATACTAGAGCCCTGTCCAGCATGGGGCACTGTGCTGACCATACTAGAGCTCTGTCCAGCATGGGGCATTGTGCTGATAATACTAGAGCCCTGTCCAGCATGGGGCACTGTGCTGATAATACTAGAGCCCTGTCCAGCATGGGGCATTGTGCTGACCATACTAGAGCCCTGTCCAGCATGGGGCACTGTGCTGATAATACTAGAGCCCTGTCCAGCATGGGGCACTGTGCTGACCACACTAGAGCTCTGTCCAGCATGGGGCATTGTGCTGATAATACACGAGCCCTGTCCAGCATGGGGCACTGGGCTGACCACACTAGAGCCCTGTCCAGCATGGGGCATTGTGCTGACCACAATAGAGCCCTTTCCAGCATGGGGCACTGTGCTGACCACACGAGAGCCCTGTCCAGCATGGGGCACTGTGGTGACCATACTAGAGCCCTGTCCAGCATGGGGCATTGTGCTGACCATACTAGAGCCCTGTCCAGCATGGGGCACTGTGCTGATAATACTAGAGCCCTGTCCAGCATGGGGCACTGTGCTGACCATACTAGAGCCCTGTCCAGCATGGGGCACTGTGCTGACCATACTAGAGCTCTGTCCAGCATGGGGCACTGTGCTGATAATACTAGAGCCCTGTCCAGCATGGGGCACTGTGCTGATAATACTAGAGCCCTGTCCAGCATGGGGCATTGTGCTGACCATACTAGAGCCCTGTCCAGCATGGGGCACTGTGCTGATAATACTAGAGCCCTGTCCAGCATGGGGCATTGTGCTGACCAGACTAGAGCCCTGTCCAGCATGGGGCATTGTGCTGACCATACTAGAGCCCTGTACAGCATGGGGCATTGTGCTGACCATACTAGAGCCCTGTCCAGCAAGGGGCATTGAGCTGATAATACTAGAGCCCTGTCCAGCATGGGGCATTGTGCTGACCACACTAGAGTCCTGTCCAGCATGGGGCATTGTGCTGACCACACTACAGTCCTGTCCAGCATGGGGCATGATGCTGGTAATACTAGAGCCCTGTCCAGCATGGGGCACTGTGCTGACCACACTAGAGCCCTGTCCAGCATGGGGCATTGTGCTGATAATACTAGAGCTCTGTCCAGCATGGGGCACTGTGCTGACCACACTAGAGTCCTGTCCAGCATGGGGCATTGTGCTGACCACACTAGAGCCCTGTCCAGCATGGGGCATTGTGCTGGTAATACTAGAGCCCTGTCCAGCATGGGGCATTGTGCTGATAATACTAGAGCTCTGTCCAGCATGGGGCACTGTGCTGATAATACTAGAGCCTTGTCCAGCATGGGGCATTGAGCTGACCACACTAGAGTCCTGTCCAGCATGGGGCATTGTGCTGCTAATACTAGAGCCCTGTCCAGCATGGGGCATTGTGCTGACCATACTAGAGCCCTGTCCAGCATGGGGCATTGTGCTGACCATACTAGAGCCCTGTCCAGCATGGGGCATTGTGCTGACCATACAAGAGCCCTGTCCAGCATGGGGCATTGTGCTGACCATACTAGAGACCTGTCCAGCATGGGGCATTGTGCTGACCATACTCGGGCCCTGTCCAGCATGGGCCATTGTGCTGACCACACTAGAGCCCTGTCCAGCATGGGGCATTGTGGTGACCATACTGGAGCCCTGTCCAGCATGGGGCATTGTGCTGACCATACTAGAGCTCTGTCCAGCATGGTTTATTGTGCTGACCATACTAGAGCTCTGTCCAGCATGGGGCATTGTGCTGACCATACTAAAGCCCTGTCCAGCATGGGGCATTGTGCTGACCATACTAGAGCTCTGTCCAGCATGGGGCATTGTGCTGACCATACTAGAGCTCTGTCCAGCATGGGGCATTTTGCTGACCATACTAGAGCTCTGTCCAGCATGGGGCACTGTGCTGATCATACTGGAGCCCTGTCCAGCATGAGGCACAGGGCTGACCATACTAGAGCCCTGTCCAGCATGGGGCAATGTGCTGACCATACCAGAGCCCTGTCCAGCATGGGTCATTGTGCTGACCATACTAGAGCCCTGTCCAGCATGAGGCACTGTGCTGACCATACTAGAGCCCTGTCCAGCATGGGGAACTGTGCTGACCATACTAGAGCCCTGTCCAGCATGAGGCACTGGGCTGACCACACTAGAGCCCTGTCCAGCATGGGGAATTGTGCTGACCACTCTAGAGCCCTGTCCAGCATGGGGCACTGTGCTGACCACTCTAGAGCCCTGTCCAGCATGGGGCATTGTGCTGACCACTCTAGAGCCCTGTCCAGCATGGGGCTCTGTGCTGATAATACAAGAGCCCTGTCCAGCATGAGGCACTGTGCTGACCATACTAGAGCCCTGTCCAGCATGAGGCATTGTGCTGACCATACTAGAGCCCTGACCAGCATGGGGCTCTGTGCTGATAATGCCAGAGCCCTGTCCAGCATGAGGCACTGTGCTGACCATACTAGAGCCCTATCCAGCATGAGGCACTGTGCTGACCATACTAGATACCTGTCCAGCATGAGGCATTGTGCTGACCATACTGAAGCCCTGTCCAGCATGGGGCATTGTGCTGATCATACTAGAGCCCTGTCCAGCATGGGGCTCTGTGCTGATAATACTAGAGCCCTGTCCAGCATGACGCACTGGGCTGACCGCACTCGAGCCCTGTCCAGCATGGGGCACTGTGCTGACCATACTAAAGCCCTGTCCAGCATGGGGCATTGTGCTGACCACACTAGAGCCCTGTCCAGCATGGGGCACTGTGCTGACCACACTAGAGCTCTGTCCAGTATGGGGCTCTGTGCTGATAATACTCGAGCCCTGTCCAGCATGAGGCACTGTGCTGACCATACTAGAGCCCTGTCCAGCATGGGGCACTGTGCTGACCATACTAAAGCCCTGTCCAGCATGGGGCATTGTGCTGACCACACTAGAGCCCTGTCCAGCATGGGGCACTGTGCTGACCACACTAGAGCTCTGTCCAGCATGGGGCATTGTGCTGATAATACTCGAGCCCTGTCCAGCATGGAGCAATGTGCTGACCACACTAGAGCCCTGTCCAGCATGGGGCATTGTGCTGACCACAATCGAGCCCTTTCCAGCATGGGGCACTGTGCTGACCACACTAGAGCCCTGTCCAGCATGGGGCACTGTGCTGACCATACTAGAGCCCTGTCCAGCATGGGGCACTGTGCTGATAATACTAGAGCCCTGTCCAGCATGGGGCACTGTGCTGACCACACTAGAGCTCTGTCCAGCATGGGGCATTGTGCTGATAATACTCGAGCACTGTCCAGCATGGGGCACTGGGCTGACCACACTAGAGTCCTGTCCAGCATGGGGCATTGTGCTGACCACAATAGAGTCCTGTCCAGCATGGAGCACTGTGCTGACCACACGAGAGCCCTGTCCAGCATGGGGCACTGTGCTGACCATACTAGAGCCCTGTCCAGCATGGGGCATTGTGCTGACCATACTAGAGCCCTGTCCAACATGGGGCACTGTGCTGATAATACTAGAGCCCTGTCCAGCATGGGGCACTGTGCTGACCATACTAGAGCCCTGTCCAGCATGGGGCACTGTGCTGACCATACTAGAGCTCTGTCCAGCATGGGGCACTGTGCTGATAATACTAGAGCCCTGTCCAGCATGGGGCACTGTGCTGATAATACTAGAGCCCTGTCCAGCATGGGGCATTGTGCTGACCATACTAGAGCCCTGTCCAGCATGGGGCACTGTGCTGATAATACTAGAGCCCTGTCCAGCATGGGGCATTGTGCTGACCAGACTAGAGCCCTGTCCAGCATGGGGCATTGTGCTGTCCATACTAGAGCCCTGTACAGCATGGGGCATTGTGCTGACCATACTAGAGCCCTGTCCAGCATGGGGCACTGTGCTGATAATACTAGAGCCCTGTCCAGCATGGGGCATTGTGCTGACCAGACTAGAGCCCTGTCCAGCATGGGGCATTGTGCTGACCATACTAGAGACCTGTCCAGCATGGGGCATTGTGCTGACCATACTCGGGCCCTGTCCAGCATGGGGCATTGTGCTGACCACACTAGAGCCCTGTCCAGCATGGGGCATTGTGGTGACCATACTGGAGCCCTGTCCAGCATGGGGCATTGTGCTGACCATACTAGAGCTCTGTCCAGCATGGGGCATTGTGCTGACCATACTAGAGCTCTGTCCAGCATGGGGCATTGTGGTGACCATACTGGAGCCCTGTCCAGCATGGGGCATTGTGCTGACCATACTAGAGCTCTGTCCAGCATGGGGCATTGTGCTGACCATACTAGAGCTCTGTCCAGCATGGGGCATTTTGCTGACCATACTAGAGCTCTGTCCAGCATGGGGCACTGTGCTGACCATATTGGAGCCCTGTCCAGCATGGGGCATTGTGCTGACCATACTAGAGCTCTGTCCAGCATGGGACACTGTGCTGACCATACTAGAGCCCTGTCCACCATGGGGCACTGTGCTGACCATACAAGAGCCCTGTCCAGCATGGGGCACAGTGCTGACCATACTAGAGCCCTGTCCAGCATGGGGCATTGTGCTGTCCATACTAGAGCTCTGTCCAGCATGGGGCACTGTGCTGACCATACTAGAGCCCTGGCCTGCATGGGGCATTGTGCTGACCGTACTAGAGCTCTGTCCAGCATGGGGCACTGTGCTGACCATACTAGAGCCCTGACCAGCATGGGGCATTGCGCTGACCATACTGGAGCCCTGTCCAGCATGGGGCATTGCGCTGACCATACTAGAGCCCTGTCCAGCACGGGGCATTGTGCTGACCATACTAGAGCTCTGTCCAGCATGGGGCATTGTGCTGACCATGCTAGAGCTCTGTCCAGCATGGGGCATTGTGCTGACCAAAGGAGAGCCCTGTCCAGCATGGGGCATTGTGCTCACCATACTGGAGCTCTGTCCAGCATGAGGCACTGTGCTGACCACACTAGAGCCCTGTCCAGCATGGGGCACTGTGCTGACCATACTAGATTTCTGCCCAGCATGGGGCACTGTGCTGACCACACTAGAGCCCTGTCCAGCATGTGGCATTGTGCTGACCATACTAGAGTTCTGTCCAGCATGGGGCACTGTGCTGACCACACTAGAGCCCTGTCCAGCATGGGGCATTGTGCTGACCATACTAGAGCCCTGTCCAGCATGGGGCACTGTGCTGACCACACTAGAGCCCTGTCCAGCATGGGGCATTGTGCTGACCATACTAGAGTTCTGTCCAGCATGGGGCACTGTGCTGACCACACTAGAGCCCTGTCCAGCATGGGGCATTGTGCTGACCATACTAGAGCCCTGTCCAGCATGGGGCATTGTGCTGACCATACTGGAGTCCTGTCCAGCATGGGGCACTGTGCTGACCACACTAGAGCCCTGTCCAGCATGGGGCATTGTGCTGACCATACTAGAGCTCTGTCCAGCATGGGGCATTGTGCTGACCATACTAGAGCTCTGTCCAGCATGTGGCATTGTGCTGATAATACTAGAGCTCTGTCCAGCATGGGGCACTTTGCTGACCATACTAGAGCTCTATCCAGCATGGGGCATTGTGCTTACCATACTAGAGCATTGTCCAGCATGGGCATTGTGCTGACCATACTCGAGCCCTGTCCAGCATGGGGCATTGTGCTTACCATATTAGAGCATTGTCCAGCATGGGGCATTGTGCTGACCATACTAGAGCCCTGTCCAGCATGGGGCATTGTGCTGACCATACTAGAGCCCTGTCCAGCATGGGGCATTGTGCTGACCATACTAGAGCCCTGTCCAGCATGGGGCACTGTGCTGACCATACTAGAGCATTGTCCACCATTGGGCACTGTGCTGACCACACAAGTGGACTGCCCACCATGGGACACTGTGCTGACCACACTAGAAGTGGCCGGCTGTGTGGTTCGCATCATTTTATGGGTCCCATCTTCTGCGCCCTGAGCAACAGTGGGTTCTGTGGAGTTGAAAATCGTGGCTAGGAACAGATACAGAGAGAAAGAAATTCACTTTAAAAAGAGAATTGAGAAAAGATTGAAGGCATATTATTTGCAGAAATATGGGAAATGCACAAGAGAATGGGACTAATGGAGTGGTGAGGCCATGGAGGGATTCAGACTCAAGAATGAGAATATTAAAATTAAGGTGCTGCCAAACCGTGAGCCATTGTAGATCAGTGAGCACAGGGGTGATGGGTGATCGGGATTTGGTGTGAGTTAGGATACAGGCATCAGAGTTCTGGATGGGCTGTGGTTTATGGAGGTTTATAACTGGGAGGGTGACCAGGAGAGATTCGGAATAGTCAAGTGTGGATTTAACAAAGGCACATGTGAGGGTTTGTGCAGCAGATGGGCTGAGGCAGAAGTGGAGACGGGTGATATTACTCAGGTGGTAGTAGGCAGGGTTGGTGATGGAGACAATTTGGAGATGAACTCAAGTAAGGTAAAAATAGAACACAGAGGTTGTAAACTGTCTGGTTCAGCCTCAGGATCGGGTATGTGGTTCACAGATAGGGGATGGAGTTTGTGACGGAGACCAATGGACCAATGACACTGTCTTCTCTCTTCCCACAATTTACGTTCCAGAACAGTATTTCAGTAAACAGGGTTTACAGATCTCCTAGCTGGAAATAGAGACAGTATCAGCAGCAAAGAGGAGAGAGTAAATTACAAGAACTGAAATACCGTTAGCAGTGGTTTACACAGCTGATTTCTGGAGATAGAGATTCAGCAGAAATAACAACAGCAGCAAGGAGGGTAGAGTAAATTACAGGAGCAGTAATGCAGTTAAACATGGTTAATCAAGGTAATTACTGGAGATATTCACCGGGATTAACAACAGCAGCAAGGAGGGTAGAGTAAATTACAGGAATATAATAGTTAAACATGGTTTACAGAATAAATACCTGGAAACAGATACTAAGCAGGGACACCAACAAGAGCGAGGATGGGATAATAAATGTATTGAGCAATCCGAAGTGCGAGGTCGATGCGAAAGTCTAATGAGAACCGATCATAATGTGTAGAAAGATCGTGAAGATCCGAGGATAAACTCTTGCTCATTGTTGTAACATTCCAATCTATTGTTCTCAGATTCTGACCCATTGTTCTCAGATTCTGACCCATTGTTCTCAGACTCTGACCCATTGTTCTCAGATTCTGACCCATTGTTCTCAGATTCTGACCCATTGTTCTCAGATTCTGACCCATTGTTCTCAGACTCTGGCCCATTGTTCTCAGATTCTGACCCATTGTTCTCAGATTCTGACCCATTGTTCTCAGATTCTGATCTATCCTCTCCCTCTCTCTGGAGCCGCTGATCCCTGTGAGTGCCGGGCGTGATGCTCCCGCTGACAGTATGGGATAACACATCGAAAGGAGTCCCATATTAATAGGAGAGGGAAACCCTCCTGTGACACAATCAGGGTCCATGGAGACTGACATTAATTGCAGTCACTGAACAAACAGTTTCAGTTAACACCTTTCAATCCAACACCTTTTTGTACCACAATAAACTGGAACTCTTACCCAGTCTGAATGGATGTTTTGGGGTTTCTGAGGGAAGGAATGGTGGAAATAGCAGAGGCACTGGCCAGAATCTTCCAATCCTCATTGGATATGGGTGTGATGACAGAGGATTAGAGGATTGTAAATCTTACATCCTGTTTAAAAAAGGAGATATGCGATAAATGCTGTAATTACTGACCAGTCAGACTAGTGTCACGACTGGGGACATTTGTAGACGTGACAACCCAAGAGAAAAATACTTGTTGCTTGGAAAAACATTGGATAGTAAATGGTTAGCAACCTGGATATGCTAAAGACTATTGATGTCTGGCAAACAACAACAAAAACAACAATTTATATTTAGATATTGCCTTTAATGTTATAAAACATCCCAAGGTGCTTCACAGGAGCATCATGAAGCAAAGTGCGAACTGAGATACAACAGGAGATATTAGGTCAAAGGACCAACAGCTCAGCCAAAGAGGAAGGTTTCAAGGAATGTCTTACAGGAGGAAAGTGAGATGGAGAGGTGCAGAGGCGGAGATGTGTAGGGAGGATACTGCAGCTTGGGCCCCGGCAGCTGAAGGCACGGTCGCCAGTGGTGCAGTGATTTAAATAACGGATGTAAAAGAGGCCAGAATTAGAGGAGCACAGATGTCTCGATGGGTTCTGGAGCTGGAGGAGATTACAGAGATAGGGAGGGGCGAGGCCATTGAGAGATATGACAACAAGGATGAGAATTTTAAAATCAAGATATTGCTTGACTGGGAGCCAATGTCGGTCAGTGAGATATAAACAGGACTTGGTGTGAGCTAAGACATGGGCAGCAGAGTTTTGGATGACCTCAAGTTTACAGAGAGTAGATATGGGAGATCAGCCAGGAGTGATTTGGAATAGTCACATCGAGAGGTGCCGAAGGCATGAATGAGGTTTCAGCAGCAGATGGGCTGAGACAGGGGTGAAGTCAGGCGATGTTACTGAGGTGGAAATAGGCGGTTGTAATGATACCCTGAAAATGAGGTTAAAGCTCATTTTGTGGTCAAATGTGACACCAAGGTTGTAAACATATTGTCTGAATCTCAGACTGTCACCAGGAAGAGGGATGGGATCAATAGCAAGGGAACAGAGTTGGAGTGGGGAGTGATAACAATTGCTTCAGTCTTCCCAATATTTAATTGGAGGAAATTTCTGCTCATCCAGTACTGGGTGTCGGATAAGCAGTCTGATAATTTAACAACAGTGGAAGAGTGGAGAGAGGTGGTGGTGAGGTAAACTTGATGGAATTCTTTGATAAAATAATGGAGAGGGTTGATGAGGGTGGTGTGATTGAAGTTATATATATGGACTTTCAAAAGATGTTTGATCAAGTGACATTCAATAGACAGGTTAGGAAAACTGAACACAATGAATTAAAGGTACAGTGACAGTGTGGATATAACATTGACTAAGGAACAGTAAACAGAGAGAAGTGGTGAAAGGTTGTTGTTCAGACTCAATGGGAGTATACAGTGGTGTTCCCCTGGGCTCAATATTAGGGCCACTGCTCTTTTTGCTCTTGGAAACCCAGGGTGGGTCGGGCAGAGACCTTTCCTCCTCTTTTTTTCCAGAGCTTTCCCTCTCTCTGCAGCCTCTGCTCCATTTGTTGATCATGTTACAGACCCAGAGACACTGTAACTACAGTCCCCATTCATCGTACAGAGTTGGGTCACCAAGTCCTCTCTCCTCCCTGAATGTCTGCAGCAGCTCACAGCACAACCTCCAGAAAACCATCCACAGCACCTCCACTAACTTTATAATAACAGAAGTAAGTCAAAAGCCCCTCACCTGTAAGTTGGACGCCTGGTCCTTTTAAATAACACTGGAGGGGGTTCCTCGTGCTGCTGAATGTATGTTCAGCTGAGAGTGACTAACACAGGCGGTCAGTAGACATGCAAGGACCAAGTTTCAAAGACGCACATCAAAGTTGCTGAAATGGCTGATCGACATCATATTCAGACCCCTCCTCACACTACAGACACACACACGTTACACCGACACCAGCACCCCGGCCAGCCTGGGTGTCCTGTACAATGTGCTGGATGTGACCGGCAGTGCAGCTCACACCATTTTATGGATCCAAGCTTCCACAGCATGAGTGGAGCAGGAGAGATGAAATGTGTGGTCAGGAAGACCACACTGCGGCTGTCTGGATACAAAATTGTCCAGCCCATTGAATACAGAGGGTGTTAGTAGATGGAAAGTATTCAGCATGGAGCTCGGTGACCAGTGGTGTTCCACAAGGATCTGTTCTGGGACCTCTGCTCTTTGTGATTTTTATAAATGACTTGGATGAGGAAGTGGAAGGCTGGGTTAGCAAGTTTGCCGATGACACGAAGGTTGCTGGAGTTGTGGATAGTGTGGAAGGTTGTTGTAGGTTGCAACTGGACATTGACAGGATGCAGAGCTGGGCTGAGACGTGGCAGATGGAGTTCAACCTGGAAAAGTGTGAAGTGATTCATTTTGGGAGGTCGAATTTGAATGTAGAATACAGGCTTAAAGACAGGGTTTTTGGTAGTGTGGAGGAACAGAGGGATCTTGGGGTCCACGTCCATAGATCGCTCAAAGTTGCCATCCAAGTTGAAAGGGTTGTTAAGAAGGCGTATGGTGTGTTGGCTTTCATTAACAGGGGGATTGAGTTTAAGAGCCGCGAGGTTATGCTGCAGCTCTATAAGGCCCTGGTTCGACCACACTTGGAATATTGCATTCAGTTCTGGTCGCCTCATTATAGGAAGGGTATGGAAGCTTTAGAGAGGGTGCAGAGGAGATTTACCAGGATGTTGCCTAGACTGGAGGGCATGTCTTCCGAAGAAAGATTGAGGGAACTAGGGCTTTTCTCATTGGAGCGAAGAAGGATGAGAGGTGATTTGGCAGAGGGGTACAAGATAATGAGAGGCATAGATAGAGTGGATAGTCAGAGACTTTTTCCCAGGTGGAAAGGGCTATCACCAGTGGGCATAATTTTAAGGTGACTGGAGGAAGGTTTCAGGGAGATGTCAGAGGTAGGTTCTTTACACCGAGAGTGGTGGGTGCGTGGAATGCGCTGCCAGTGGTGGTAGTAGAAGCAGATACATTAGGGACATTTAAGCGACTCTTGGATCGGTACATGGATGATAGTAGAATGAAGGGTAGGTAGTTAGTTTGATCTTAGAGTAGGTTAAAGGTTCGGCACAACATTGTGGGCCGAAGGGCCTGTACTGTGCTGTACTGTTCTATGCTCTATGTTCTATGTTATATGAAGAGTGACAGAGGGAAAGAAACTCACTTTTAAGCGGGAATTGGAAAAAAGATTTTTAAGAGGAACAAGTTTCAGGAACTTTGGAAATGAACAGGGGATTGGGATAATCAGAGGGGTGAGGACATGAAGGGATTTGATCACATGAGTGAGAATATTAAAATTGAGGTGTTACTGGACCAAGAGCCAATGTAGGTCAGTGAGCACAGGGATGTTGGGTGAACAGAATTTGGTGCAAATTAGAAGCTGGCAGCAGAGTTTTGGATGACCACAGGTTACAGAGAGTAGGATGTGGGAGACCAGCCAGGAGTGTGTTGGAATAGTCAAGTCTCGAGATAAAAAAGGCATGGATGAGGTTTTTAGTAGCAGCTGAATTGAGCTCTCTCTCTCTCTCGTTCTTTCTCTCTCTGTCGGCCTCATTTGCTCTGTCCCACACTCAGAATCTTATAAGTTTCAATCAAGTCGCCTCTGACTCTTCTAAACTCCAGCTGACATAAGCCAAGCCTGTCCAGCCTTTCCTCATTAGACAACTCCCCCATTCCAGGCATTAGTCTAGTAAACCATCTCTGAACTGCTTCGAATGCATTTCCACCTGTCCTTCAATGAGTAGACCAATACTGTACACAGTCTTCCAGAAGTGGTCTCCCTATATAACTGAAACATAACCTCCCTACATTTGTATTCAATTCCTCCTGCAACAGCCGATAACATTCTATTAGTTTTCCTAATTACTTGCAATACCTACATATTAAACTTTTACAATTCATGCACAAGGACTCTCAGTTCCCCCTGGATGGTAGAGCTCTGAAATCTCTCACCATTGTGATTATATGCTTAATTTTTATTCTTCCTGCCAAAATGGACAATTTCATATTTTCCCACATTATACTCCATTTACCAGATCTTTGCCCAATCACTCAATCTATCTACCCCTTTGTGGTTCACTTGTGTCCATGTCACAACATACTGTCCGACCGACGTTTCTGTCATCAGCAAATTTAGCAAACATACCTTTGGCCCCTTCATCCAAGTGATTTATATAAATTGTAAAGAGCTAAGGCACCCGCACTGATCCCTGTGACACACCACTCGTTACATCTTGCCAAACAGAAAATGATCCATTTAAGCCTACTCTCTGTTTCCTGTTAGCTAGCCAATCTTCTATCCAAGCCAATAGGTTGCCCCCTGCACCATGAACTTTTATATTTCGCAATGAACTTTGATGTGGCACATTATGAAACCCCTTCTGGAAATCTAAGTATAGTACATCCACCAGTTCCCCTTTATCCACAGCACCTGTTACTTCTTCAAAGAACTTCAATAAATTGGTTAAACATGGTTTCCGTTTCACAAAAGCATGTTGACTCTGCCTGATCACCTTGAATTATTCTGTGTGTCCTGCTATAACGTCTTTCATAATAGCTTCTTACATTTGATCCATAGCCAGAAAGCCTTTCTCACCTGCCACAGGCCGTATGTCCACTATGTTTATTCTGATTTTGTGCTGTATTTGAACTGTTACTCCTCAATAAACTGCTTGAACCCTTCGACCTCCATTTGGTTAATCTGTGACCCTGGAACAGATCTTATATTGGTGTAGGAGAGGGAACACAGCTCATGTCAAAGTCCTACCTCCCTTTTATATGATCCTGCATAATGGACAGGGACTACTGGGCAGTAATGTGCTCAAAGGTTATCAGCAGTAATTGATTATCTCTATATTTGTATATTGTCGAACATTAAAACATACCCCTACTGTGGTGTCCAGTGTAACCTCAATATTCATGATTAAAATATCAGAGGAGTGGGAACCAGACACCTCTGATGACCCTGAGGTACAGGTGATTCTCGAGTCCGTGTCGAGTGTATCCACAACCCATAAAGATGACTGTGCAAGCATGAGCAGACCCGAAGAAATTAACTGACCATTGTATGATCTATGAAGCAGTATTCTAACCGAGCTGAGATTATATCATACATTCCAGACACTATCAGGTCATTGTTATACCAGGGTGTAGTTCACGAAGCCATGTTCCCTTCTAACTGCCCGATTTGACTGGTTGGAAAGCCGGATGGCAGCTGGTGACTGACTATTGACCACCACAAACTCAATTCAGTCAACCCTGCGTGAACCCGGTTGTCTGATAGACACCCGCCCTACTCTCCCGGATTCTCAGTGGCAGGGCTGTCTTCTCCACCCTGGATATCTCTAATGGTTATTGTAGTATCCCAGTAAAACTAGAGAAACAAATTAAATTCACATTCACTTCTGGGACCAGAGGTACCCCTGGACATGTCTGTCACAAGGGGTTCCACAATAACCCCACTATTTTCAACAAACGTGTAGCCGGGTCCCTTCTGAGCTTTTCACAGTCTTCCTGCTTGCTGCAATATGTTGATGATCTTCTCATCACCACAGGCCGTGTCCACACATTTAACCCTTTTACAGGAACTACTGCAGTTAGTTTGGGAGCTGGACTAAAAGACCATCCACGTAAGGCCCAGCTGGTGCAAGACCGTGTCACCTTTCTACGTGCCCAGGTCAGATCATCCTGCATCAGCCCACACCAGCATCAGGCCGAGACCATCCAGTTTCTACCCCTGTCCACCTCAAAGTCCTGCCCTGTGTCCTATCCTCAGGCTGCTGGGGTATCAGTGGACCCTCATCCAGTTTCTACCCCTGTCCACCTCAAAGTCCTGCCCTGTGTCATATCCTCAGGCTGGTGGGGTATCAGTGGACCCTCATCCCTCGATTTGCAGAGACTGTGACTCCTCTTTATGAACTAACTAATGGTGATGATGACCAGATTTAACCCGGTTGGACTGAAGAGAGCATAGAAGCAGTAACACAATTGAAGAAATCTGTCGCCCAGGCAACGTGTCTTATCTCACCTAACCCTGACAAGACTTTCAACATGGAGGTGGTGGACACAGTGAAAAGCCTGACTGCTGTCCTATGTAGAGAAAATGAAGAGAAATTACTCCCCATTGTGAATGACTCCAGAATTGTCAGTGGGACTGAACTGATTTACTCTGTTTGTGAAGGACATTTGCTAACCACTTTCTGGGGCATCAAACATTTCACTTACATCACGGGGTTCAACAGGGTGATACTGTCCAGTCCTTTATAAACTTTCCCAGTAAAGGGCGGCACAGTGGCGCAGTGGTTAGCACCGCAACCTCACAGCTTCAGGGACCCGAGTTCGATTCCGGGTACTGCCTGTGTAGAGTTTGCCAGTTCTCCCTGTGTTTGCATGGGTTTCCTCCCAGAAGCCAAAAGACTTGCAGGTTGATAGGTAAATTGGCCATTATAAATTGTCACTAATGTAGGTAGGTGGTCGGGAAATATAGGGACATTTGGGGATGTTTGGCAGGAATATGGGGTTTGTAATTTAATCTGTCCCATCACAGTCCTTCCTTCTTGTTCTTCTTCCCCCTTCCCCTCTTTCACTTGCTCAAAGACTGTTACATTTCTAACGTTTACCAGTCCTGATGAAGGGGCACAGATCTGAAACATTAACTCTGTTTCTCTCTGCACAGATGCTGCCAGACCTGCTGAGTATTTCCAGTGTTCAGCATCCGTAATATTTTGCTTTTATTTTAGTGTTTAATTCACTGACATTTATCTTCCAGGAATTCCTACCTGGAAGTTCTGCTCTACTCTTCCAGAGCGTAGGGCCTCGGCAGCTGAAGGCAGGACCACCAATGGTAGAGCAATTAAACTCGGAGATGCTCAAGAGGCCAGAAATAGATGAGTGCAGATATCTTAGAGGGTTGTCGGGTTGGAGGAGATTACACAGATAAGGAGGAGTGAGATAATGAAGGATTTGAAAAGAAGGCTGAGAGTTTTAAAATTGAGGTGTTGCTGACCAGGAGCCAATGTAGGTCAGTGAGTCCAGGGGGTAATGGGTGAACAGGACTTGGTGTGAGTTAGGACATGGGCAGCAGTGCATTGGATCACCTCAGGGTTATGGAGGGTAGAATGTGGGAGACCAGCCAGGAGTGTGTTGGACTAGTCGAGTCTACAGGTAACACAGGCAAGGGGGAGTGTTTCATCAGCAGAAGAGCTGAGAGAGGGGCAAAGTTGGGTGATGATACGGAAGTGTAAGTAGGCTGTTTTAGTAATATTTAGCAGGAAGCTCGTCGCAGCGTCAACTATGAAACTAGGTTGTGAACAGTTTGCTTTAGTCTCAGACAGTTGCCAAGGAGAGAGATCCAGTCTTTAGCTAGGAAACTTTTGACGTGGGGTTTGAAAACAACGGCTGCAGTCTTCCTAATATTTAATTGGCATGGCAGATGTGTGAGGAGATACATTGTCGGAAGATTTGATATATATTATCCGTTCATGGGATGTGGGTGTCGTTGACTAGGCCAGCATTTATTGCCCATCCATAATTGCCCTTGAGAAGGTGATGGTGAGCTGCATGCAGATGAATGACCACGGATAATACAAGCTGAATGGCACAACTTTAAAGATATTGAGAGTAACAGAGAGACCTGAGGTGTTTGTATGCAATCTTTGAAAGTAGCTGGACAGGTTAACAAACAGTTCACAAAGCAAATAGATTCCTAGGCGTGATTAATAGAGACACAGAGTAGACTGGCCAGGATATTGTGTTAACCCTATGGAAAAGACTAGTCCGGCTCCATCTGGAGTATTGTGTCCAATACTGGAAACCACACTTTCGGAAGGACATGAAACCTTGGAGAACGGACAGAAGAGTTTTACTGGAACTTTTCCAGGGATGAGGGATTACAGTTATGTAGCTGGGATTGTTTTCCTTGGAGCAGGGACATTTACAAGGTGATCAGATAGGGATATATAACATCATGAAGGGTTTATATAAATTATATAATGTGTCTAATGTATGAGGGACCATTAACCAGAGGACATAGATTTATGGTGATTGGAAAACAGAAGTAGAGTTGACATGGGGATTATTGTAATGCAATTTTTGTTTCGGATTTTCAAATTATTGTATGATAGGCTGAAGGATACAGATTCAAAAGTAGATTCAAAAAGTGATTTGGTTAGATATTAAGGGGAAAGGTTCAAGGATCTGGGAAAGATCCAGGGTGTGGAACTCACTGGAAACTCAGCAAAAGAGCCAGCACAGACTTCATAGACCAAATGACCCCCTTCCATGCAATGCTATTATATGTTTCTATGACTTTTCCTTCCTGTACTTTTACAATTTTCCTATCGTTTAAAAAGGTGTTTGATAAAGTACTATATAACAGCCGTGTGACCCAATAAGAAACACATGGGATTAAAGGGCCAAAGTCAGCCGTGGCTCAGTTTGTAGATCTCTCCCCTTTCAGTCACAAGCTTCCAGGATCAAGTGTCATGAAATGACTTTTTCACAAGAATCAAGGCTAACACTGCAGCGACAGTACTGAGGGAGTATTGCGCTATCAGATGAGCAGTCTTTGGAATGAAACGTTAAACCAAGGCCCCATCTGCCCTCTCAGGTGGATGCTAATGATCCTATGGGATTAAGTAGAAGCAGATCAGGGGAATTATTCCCTGTGGCCTGGACAATATTTATCCATCAAGCAACATCATAAAAACAGATCTGGTCATTATCACATATCTGCTTGTGGGATCTTGCTGTGCTAAAATTGGCTGCTCTGTTTCCGACACTACAAGAGTGAGTCGGCATTATAAGTATACGTTGATTGTAAATCGCTTTGGAACATGCAGTAGTCATGAAAGGCGCTACATAAATGGAAGTCCTTTTTTTTCTTTTTCAATCCCAGCATGCAAGAAATTAGTTAGGTGACAGGTATCAGAGAGTAGGGAATAATGGCTGTTTTTCAGCTGGAGCGAAGTACACAGTGGGGTTCCCCAGGGTGACTGTTGGGATCCCTGGTGTTGCATGCCAATGCAGTGGGCTTGTGTACAGAGGGGGTAATGTTCAAGTTTTCAGATGGAAGGAAACTCAGAAATGTTAATAAACAGTGAGAAGGATAGTAACAGACTTCAGGAGGACAGAGACTGACTGATGAAATGGGCAGGAACATGGCAGATGGAATTTAACACATTGAAATGTGAAGTGAGACATTTGGGTAGGAAGTATGAGAAGAAAAAAATATAAAATAAATGGTACCATTATAGAGTGAGTGAATGATTAGAGAGACCTAGGGTGTAAACACACAGATCTTAGTTAGTAGCATGCAGTGTCCTTGGTGTTAGAGAGAGACACACAGAGTAATAAAACTCAGGAGGAAATGCTGATATTTATACATCATTGGTTAGGTCCCAGATGGAGAATTGTGTCCAATTCTGATCACCACACATTGGTAAGGATGTCAAGGACTTAGTGAAGATACAGAGGTGAATTACTAGAATGGTACCAGGGATCTGCGAATACAGTTACGTGGATAGATTCTAAAAGCTGGGATTGTTCTCATTAGAGCAGTGATAGGTAAGGAGAGATTTGATATAAAATTCAAAATTATGAAGGGTTTTGATAAGGTAATCAATGTGAAACTGTTTCCAGTGTCAGAAACAGGGGTGGTACAGTGGTGCAGTGGTTAGCATTGCAGCCTCATATTGTGGGCACTGCCTGTGTGGAGTTTGTGGGTTTCCTCCCTCAGCCAAAAGTCTTGCAGGTTGATAGGTAAACTGGCCATTATAAATTGCCCCTAGTATAGGTAGGTGGTAAGGGAATATAGGGACAGGTGAGGATGTGGTAGGAATATGGGATTAGTGCAGGATTAGTGTAAATGGGTGGCTAATGGTCGGTACAGACTCGGTGGGCCGAAGGGTCTGTTCCAGTGCTGTATATCTAAATCCAAAAATCTAAAGTTCAGTATTAAGAAGACACAGACTGAAGGTAATTGACAAAAAACCAGAGGTGAAATGAGGAGAATTTTCTTCCACAGCGAGTTGTTGGGACCTGGAATTCATTGGCTGAAAACATGGTGGAAGCAGATTCAATAATATCATTCAAAAGGCAATTTAGCAAATACTTGAAAAGGAAAAGCAAAACAGGAGTCTGGGGAAAGAGGAGGAAAGAAGAACTAATTATATGGCTCTTTCGAAGAGACAGCACTGACACAAAGGGCCGAATAGCCTTCTTCTGTGCTGCATAAATCTCTTATTTTATGAGCAAGAGAAAGTGAGTGAAGAGAGAGAGAAAGACAGAGAGTGAGAAAGTGTGAAAGAGAGAACAGCAAATAGAAATAGAGAGTACGTCGTGTTTTTGGGCAGAGGGATCATGATCTGCCCGTGCCCGTTCCTGTTGAGGCAGGTGACAAACACACTTCCTGCTGCCTCCTCATTTCCATGAATTCTACGTGCCACCCCGTTTAAACCGCGCGGCTGTCTGTCTGGATGCTTAACAGGGCCCTAATGGTGTGTGAGGCTGACACATGTTTCAGCCAGGTTCAGCTTTTAAACGCAGTCTGTCCCTCTTAAAGAGAAGATGCACTGATTCACTGGAGGCTGCTGCTGCTCACTGTAAATTCTGCAATTGGAGACAAGGTAAATAGCACACTGCAACAGAGGGTTTCTGCGGTTCATGGATGTGGGGATGGATGTCTTAGTTACGAAGGGTGACAGGAGGAGAGAGGCTCTGTTTCCGTGTGATGGGGTGGAGACTCTCAAGGAACGTCCTCCGAAGGGAATCGGTGAAGGTGGTCAGGGAGGTCAATGCAAGAACTCTCGCCACGAGAATCTGGCAGCAGAGCCAGAAGAAGTTTAATGAGCTCATACGGGTGGTCAATGTCATTGAATTAATCTCCAAATGGCACCTCCTACCCCCAACATCACCAACCTCTCACACTGCTCAATGCACCACACCCCCATCATTCACCCATCAGCAGTCCCTAACACTCAGGACTCACACCTAACATTCACATACTCCACCTTACCCTCACACACCTTGTACTGATAGCAGCCTCACACCCACCTCTCACTGCCTCCACTTACCTCCAGCTATTCAGCTATGGCAGGCATATCATCAAAACACAATGTAACACAATCATTAATATTCTGCCTCCTTTCTTGCAGGACAAGGGGACCCATAATCACAGGGAGCAGCAAGTGAACCGGCGAGTGCCAGGCATACCTTCATCCCCTGAGCTTGAGGGAGGAGATGGTTCTTCACATCATGGGACCGGCTGTGACAGAGCCCGTGGCATCCGGCATCGCCGAGAGCATTCAGGATGATGCTATGTTCCTGCCTTATGCCCCTTCTTAACTCCCACCTCCCCCCACATCCTGCTGACTGGGATGATGTACAAGCTGCAGATGGTGGGATCATGGACCTCCTGCTTTCCAACCCACCCACAATCTCTCATCCCAATACGATCCTTCTGATTTTACACTTCCCAATGGTACCCCAAAACTGCCAGCTTCCCAGTCACAGCAGCTCCAGGAGACAGAGAGAGAGAGCATCAGCACAGGACTGATGGTGAAGCCCCATCACTTAGTCTGATACTCACAGCCCCCAGCTCAAATACTTCCACTGTGTGTGCCTTAGAGGCTGGTATAGAGTCGGAATCTGCACATGCTGATTCATCGAACACGCACGAACTGCAGCCAGGGCAGGGGGAAAGGATAGTGCATGTGGCAGCTCCCGGACAGCGAGGTCACAAACGGGTTATAATACACAGGACTCAGATCAGAACATTACTGGGCTGCTGCCTATGTCGAGGTGGTACAGTTTGAATCGAAGCACTCAAGGCCCAGAGCTGCTCGAGGACATCCTGCAAGGTCATCTGCAGTCTCCCCGAATGAAAGTCAGCAGTCTTCCACCAGCCATGCTGTAGTCACTAGGGAAACACTGGGGAGCACGAGGCAAGAGGAGGGAACGCACAAGACAGAGACTAAGGGAATATACAAGGGTGAATAGTTCCATTTTCCTTTTGTATAATTGGATGTGTTGTTGGATAAAGATGTTACTGAAAAGGTTTTTGTTGGTGGTTTTTATTACAGGATGGTGACCAAGGGGACACTGTGATGGGGCGTCTCAGATGGGTGAAATGGTGGAGAATGGGTGATCCATGGTGGGAAAGGGAAGTTGTCCTATGGGAAACAAAATCTTAGCAGGGACTCTCCGACAGCCTGTCTAGTTCGAAGGCGTCCAGGAAATATCCTCCCTGCGTCCTCCTCCTCCTCCTGAGGTGTCCTCCGGATTCCTGGTGCCAATGCCTGTGTCCTCGTGATGGTGATGATATGAAGGGTGCAGCAGAACACCATGAACTTGGACACCTGCTTCAGTGTGTACTGGAGGGCTCCCCCCGAGCGGTTCAGACATTGGAAGCATTGCTTCATCACACCGATGGTCTGTCCCACCATGTTCCTGGTGACTCCATTGCTCACATTATACACATGTTAATTGTGGGAGGTTGGGTGGCGGTGGTAGGTGGTTTGGGGATGTAGAAACATGAGCTGTGTCTAGACGGTTTTTTTCTTTGCCTCCGAGGAGCCACATTCTGGTTCTGTATGGAAGCCCTAAGTGTTGAGAATGGCTGCCTGCTTCAGAATGAAGGTATGGTGGCTGCTGACAGGGTAGTGAACATTCACCAACATGATGTACTGGGCATGCTTACACACCAACTGGACATTAATGGAGTGAGAGTGCTTTCAGTTCCTGTACCTCTCCCCATTGACATGGGGCCCCCGCAGAGACACCAACACCATCAGGATTCCCGCTATCCCGACAAAGCCACGGGATCTCACATTCTGCTTCTCCCTGCTGAGCGAAAAAACGATGACATAGATGGTCACCCTCACCTCCCAGAATTATCAATGGGAATGGACAACACACAGGCCTCGCAACTACTGGTCAGTTAGTTTAACATCAGTGGTGAGGAAGGTTTTGGAAACTAAATCAGCGGGAAAAAAATCAACACACACTAGGAGATGTTTGAGTTAATTAAGGGTTATCTGCACGGATTTTTAAAAAGCAGATCATGCTTTCATGAACTAATTGAATTTATTTTGATGAAGTAACAGAGCAGGTTGATGAAAAGAATGTGGTGGATGGTCTACATGGATTTTAAGAAAGCGTTTGATGAAGTACCACACAAAAGGATGTGGAAGCTTTAGAGAGGGTGCAGAGGAGATTTACCAGGATGCTGCCTGGACTGGAGGGCATGTCTTACGAAGAAAGGTTGAGGGTGCTCGGTCTTTTCTCATTGGAACGAAGAAGGATGAGAGGTAACTTGACAGAGGGGTACAAGATGATGAGAGGCATAGATAGATTAGATAGCCAGAGACATTTTCCCAGGGCAGAAAGGGCTATCACCAGGGGACATAATTTTAAGATGATTGGAGGAAGGTTTTGGGGAGATGTCAGAGGTAGGTTCTTTACACAGAGAGTGGTGGGTGCGTGGAACGCACTGCCAGTGGTGGTAGTAGAAGCAGATACATTAGGGACATTTAAGCGACTCTTGGATAGGTACATGGATGATAGTAGAATGAAGGGTGTGTCGGTAGTTTGATCTTAGAGTAGGTTAAAGGTTCGTCACTACATCGTGGGCCGAAGGGCCTGTACTGTGCTGTACTGTTCTATGTTCTATGTTCTAAAATGTTGGATAACAAAATTGAATCACATGGATTAGCATCCAATTGGATCAAATATTGATTGATGGAAAGAAAAGGGTGAGTCGTGTTAAATGGTTGTTTATCAGACTGGAGGATGGTAGGTAGTGATGTTCCCCAAGGGTCAGTGCTAGGACCACTTTTTTTTGCTATATATAAATGACTTGGATCTTGGAATACAGAGCAGAATTTCAAGGCTTGCCAATGACACCGAACTTGGACGCGTGGCAAACACTGAGGATGAGTCAAACTGCCTGCAACAGGATATCGACAATCTAGCAGAATTAACAGAGAAATGGCAGGTGGAATTTAGTACAGAGGAGTGTGAAGTGATGCCTTATGCCAGAAGGAATAGGAAGGCAATATAGACTTAATGACACAGTTCTGAACATTGTGCAGGAGCAGAGGGACCTGGGGCTCCATATGCATTTATCATTGCAGGTGGCAAAACATATTAGGAGAGTGTTTAGCAAAACATATCAGATCTTGGAGGCAAGGATACAAAAGCAGGGAAACATAGAAACATAGAAAATAGGAGCAGAAGTAGGCCATTCCGTCCTTCGAGCCTGCTGCACCATTCGTTATGATCATCGCTGATCATCCAACTCAGTAATCTTTTCCCCCCATATCCTTTGATCCCTTTTGAACCAAAGGCTATATCTAACTCCTTCTTAAAAACTTACAATGTTTTGGCCTCGACTGCTCCCTGTGGTAGCGAATTCCACAGGCTCACCACTCTCTGGGTGAAGAAATTTCTCCTCATCTCAGTCCTGAAAGGTTTACCCCTTATCCTTAGACTGTTGCCCCTGGTTCTGGACATCCCAACATCGGGAACATCCTTCCCACATCTAGTCTGTCCAGACTGATTATAATTCTGCAGGTTTCTATGAGATCCCTCCCTCACTCTTCTGAACTCCAGCGAATATAATCCTAACCGACTCAGTCTCTCCTCATACATAAGTCCCGCCATTCCAGGAATGAGTCTGGTAAACCTTCGCTGCACTCCCTCCATTGCAAGAACCTTCTTCCTCATAAATGGAGACCAAAACTGAACACAATATTCCAGATGTGACCTCACCAAGGCTCTGTATAATTGCAGCAAGACATCCCTGCTCCTGTACACGAATCCTCTCGTTATAAAGGCCAGCGTACCATTTGCCTTTTTACCGCCTGTTGCACCCGCATGCTTACCTTCAGCAACTCGTGTACGAGAACATCAATAATTCCCTTCTCTCAGTTTATACCAGTTCTGATAATAATCTGCCTTCCTGATTTTGCTACCAAAGTGGATAACCTCACATTTGCCCACAATAATACTGCATCTTCCATGCATTTGTCCACGCACTCAACTTGCCCAAATCACACTGAAGCCTCTATGCATCCTCCTGACAACTCACCCTCCCACCCAATTTTATGTCATCTGAAAATTTCGAGATATTACATTTAGTTCCCTCATCTAAATCATTAATATATATTGTCCGTAGCTGGGGTCCTAACACCGATCCCTGTGGTACCCACTGTTCACGTTCTGCCATTCAGAAAAAGACCCGTTTGTTCCTACTCTTTGTTTCCTGTCTGGCAACCAATTTTCTATCCATCACAATAAACTACCCCCAATCCCATGTGCTTTAATTTTACACGCTAATCTCTTACATGGTACTTTGTCAAAAGCCTTCTGAAAGTCCAAATAAACCATATCCACTGGCTCCCCCTCATCAACTCTTCCTAGTTACATCATCGAAGAATTCCAGTAGATTTGACAAGCATGATTTCATTTTCGTAAATTCATGATGACTTTGTCCAATTCTATCACTGTTCTCCAAGTGCTCTGCTATAAAATCTCTGATAATGGCTCCAGGATTTTCCCCACTTTCGACGTCAGGCTCATTGGTCTATAATTCTCTGTTTTCTCTATATATCCCTTTTTAAACAGTGGGGTTACATGAGCTACCGTCCAATCTGTAGGAACTGTTCCAGAGTCCATGGATCTAGGAAGATGTCCACCAGTTCATCCACTATTTCTGGGGTCACTTCCTTAATTATTCTTGGATTAAGATTATCAGGCCCAACACCATTTCTCTACTAATACTGATTTATTTAACTTCCTATCTCTCACTAAACCCTGTGTTCCCCAACATTTCTGGTATGATATTTGTGTCCTCCTTTGTGAAGACAGAATCAAAGTATGCACTTAGATGGTCAGCCATTTCTTTGTTCCGCATAATAAATTCCCCTGTTTCTGAGTGTAAGGGACCTACATTTGTCTTCACCAATTGTTTTCTCTTCACATACCTATAGAAACTTTTACACTCAGTTTTTATGCCCCCAGAAGCTTACACTCGTACTCTATTTGCTGCTTCTTAATCAATCCCTATGTCCTCCTTTGCTGAATTCAAAACTGCTCCCAATCCTCAGGTCTGTTGTATTTTTTATCCCTGGAGAATTTGTGTGCCTCTTCCTTGGATCTAATGTTATCTCTAATTTCCCTTGCAAGCCATAATTTGGCTACCTTTCTCGTTGCTTTTCTTTAGTGCCAGGTATGCTTTTACAGATGCTATGCTGAAACTTTGTAATGCTTTGGTTAGACTCCAACTAGAGAGCTCTGTCCAGTTCTAATCACCACACTTTAGGAAGGATATAAAGGTCCTTGAGAGAGTGCAGTGAAGATTTACAAGAATGGTTTCAGGGATAGGGGGTTTAGTTACAAGGTTAGTTTGGAGAAGCTGGATTTGTTGTCCCTGGAGCAATGGGGATTGAGATAGATTTGATAGAGGTGTACACGATTATTATAAGCTTAGATAAGATATTGAAGGAAAAGCTGTTCCCGTGATGAAACACGGACTAGGGGTCACAGATGGAACATTTTGGGTAAGAGCTGCAGGTGGAATATGAGGAAGAACTTTTTAACACAGTGGATGGTAACGATCTGGAACTCACTGCCCATGAGAGTGGTGGAAGCCGAGACAATCAATGACTTCAAAAGGAAACTGGGTGGAACCTGAAGGAAATGCACATACAGGGCTACGGGGATTGAGCAGGGGATTGAGACTGACTGGATTGTTCCACAAAGAACCGGAAAGGATGGACCGAATGGCCTCCTTATGTGTCGTAAATGACGCTATGACTCCATCAACCTCCACTAATCTATACTGGATATGTCTCCTGCTCCTGCCTGGAAATATCCAAATACATAGAGTTTCAATGAAACTGTGATCTTAACGTCCACTGACAGCTCCGTCCTCACTCTGGTGTGAGGCTCCATGTGTTGCAGGAGGTGACACCGCTCTGTGACTAACTCCTTTTTGAATCAGAGTCACCTCACACACTGCTCCTGGGGCAGGTAAGGTAGGGGAAGTGCTCTTGGAAAACCGAGGGTGGGTAGGGTAAAGCCCCTTCCTCATCCCTCTTTAGAGAGCACCCCCTCTCAACATCCTCTGCTCCATTTGTTGGTCATGTTACAGACCCAGAGACACTGCAACTACAGTCCCCATACCTCGTCCAGAGTTGGGTTACCAAATCCCCTGTCCTCCCTGAATGTCTGCAGCAGCTCACAACACAACCTCCAGAAAACCATCCACAGCACCTCCACTAACTTTACAATAGCAAAAGTAAGTCAAAAGCCCCTCACCTGTAAGTTGGATGTCTGGTCCTTTCAAATAACACTAGAGGGGCTCCTCGTGCTGCTGAATATATGTTCAGCTGAGAGTGACTAACACAGGTGGTCAGTGGACATGCACAGGCCAAGTTTCAAAGACATACATCAAAGCTGCTGCAATGGCTGATTGGCACCATATTCAGACCCTTCCTCACAGTACCAGCACATGCTTGAAAAACCCGGGATAAATCCTTGTCCAGCACTAAATCCCTGTCCAGCATGGAACACTGCAAGTGACCGGCAGCTCAGCTCGTACCATTTTATGGATCCAAGCGTCCATGACGTTGGGCCCTGTGGCGCTGTGGAGCTGAAAATCGTGGTCAGTGGTAGAATAAAGAGGGGGTGAAGTTTATTTTTAAAGCTAATTGAAGAAAATACTAGAAGGCCAAAAGGAATATGGGAACGGTCAGGGGAATGGGACTAACTGGAGGGGTGAGGCCATGGAGGGATTCAAACACATGAATGAGAATAATAAAATTAAGGTGCTGCCAGACTGGGAGTCAATGTAAATCAGTGAGCCCAAGGGTGATGGGTGATCGGGATTGGTGTGAGTTAGAATACAGGCAGCAGAGTTCTGGATGGGCTGTGGTTTATGGAGGTTTGTAAATGGGAGGGTGACCAGGATAGAATTGGAATAGTCAAGTGTGTATTTAACAAAGGCACAGATGAATGTTTATGCAGCAGATAGGCTGAGGCAGAGGTGGAGATGTGTGTTAGTACAGAGGTGATAGTAGGCAGGGTTGGTGAGAATATGGAGATGAACTCAGCTCAGATTTAAATATAAGACAGAGGTTGCAAACTGTCTGGTTCAGCCTCAGATATTTGGCAATGAGGAGATCATGGTTCATGGATAGTGGATGGAATTTCTTATAGAGACCAATGACAACTGCACTCTTCCCAAATTTAAATAGCAAGAACATTATTTCAGTGAAACAAATTTTACAGATCTCATAGCGGGAAATAGAGACTTACCAGAGACAGCAAAGATGGGAGAGTAAATTACAAGCACTCTAATGCACATAGCAATGGATTATAGAGCTAATATCTGGAGACTGAAATTTGCCAGGAATAACAACAGCAGCAAGGAGGGCAGAGGAAATGACAAGAATGGTAATGCAGTTAAACATGGTTTATAGAATTAATAGCTAGATACAGAGTCTTACTAGGGACACCAATAATAGCCAGGAAGGGGTAGTAAATGTATTGAATATTCCTCAGTGCGGAATAGATCAGACTGTTTAATGAGAACTGATCATAATCTGCAGAAAGAAAGTTAAACTCCCAGATGAAACTCCTGTTCATTGTTATAACATTCCAATCTATTGTCCTCTGATTCTGATCTTTCCTCTTCCTCTCTCCAGAGCCGCTGATCCCTGTTCGTGACGGGAGTGATGTGATACTCCCACTGACACTATATGATAACACATTGAAAGGAGCTCCTTATTAATAGAAGAGGGAAATCTTCCAGTGACACAATTAGGGTCCATGGAGACTGACATTAATTGCAGTCACTGAACAAACAGGTTCAGTTAACCCCTTTCAATCCAACAATTTTTGTATCACAATAAACTAGAACATTTACCCGGTCTGGATGGGAATTCTGAGGGTTGGTGAGAGAAGGAATGGTGCAAATGGAAGAAGCACTGCACAGAATCTGTCAGTTCTCTCTGGATATAGGAGTGATGACAGAGCACTGGAGGGCGGCAAATTATACACCTAGTTTACAAAAAGGAGGGATGTGGTAAACCCTGTACTGTCCAGTCAATCTGACGTCAGTGGTGGTGAAATTTCACAACCCAGGACAGAAATATTATTTGCTTGGAAAAGCATAGCATAATAAATTTCAAGCCACATGGATATGCCAATGACAATTCATGTCTGGCAAAGTTCAGCAAGAACTTATCCCAAGGTACTTCACAGCAGCATTATGAAACAAAGTATAACACTGAACCACCAAGGGAGATATTAGGTTAGGTGACCAAATGTTTGGTCAAAGAGGCAAATTCTAAATGAGTGTCTGAAAGGATAAAAGCGAGGTGGAGAGATGGAGAGATGGAGCTGTGTAGGGCGTGTATTCCAGAGCTTTGGGCCGAGGCAACTGAAGGTGTGGCCACAATGGTGGAGTAATTAAAATCAGGGATGCACAAGAGGCCAGAATTAGAGGAGCAGAGATATCTCAGAGGTTTGTGGGGCTGGAGGGAATTCCAGAGTTAGTGAGGGGTGAGGCAATGGAGGGATTGGAAAACAAGAATGAGAATTTTAAAATCAAGACATTGCTTGACTGTGAGCTGATGTCGGTCAGTGATCGGGGAATTAGACTTTCTGTGAGTTAAGGCACAGGCAGCAGAGTTTTAGATGACCTCAAGTTTACAGATAGTAGAATGTGGGAGAATGAGTTCGAATAGTCCAGTCTACAGGTAATGAAAACATGACTGAGAGCTTCAGCAGCGGATGAGTTAAGACAGGGGTGAAATAAGGCGATGTTATTGAAGTGGAAATAGGTGGTGATAGTGATGGCACGAATATAACAGTGGAAGCTTATTTTGTGGTCAACTGTCACAGAATCACAGAATTGTTACAGGCGGCCATTCTGTCCATCGTGTCTGCACTGGCTGTCCAAAAGAGCAATTCATCTAGTACCGCTTCCCTGCCTTCTCCCTGTAACTCTGTACACACTTCCTTTTCAGACAGCTATCCAATTTCCTCCTGAATGCCTCGATTGAATCTGCCTCCACCACACTCTCAGGCAGTGCATTCCAGACCTTAAGCCCTCGCTGTGTGAAAAAGTTTTCTTCATGTTACTTCTGCTTCTTTTACCAATTACTTTTATTCTTTGCCCTCTCGTTTTAGAACCTTTCAGGAGTGGGGACAGTTTTTCCCTATCCACTCTGTCCAGACACCTCATAATTGTGAATACCTTTTTTTCTAATCTCCTCTCAGCCTTCTCTTCTCTAAGGAAAATGTTCCCAGTTCTCCAGTCTCTCTTCATAACTGATATTCTTCATCTCTGGAACCATTCGTGTGAATGTTTATGTACACTCCCCAATGTCTTCACGTTACCTAAAGTGTGGTGCCCAGAACTAGACATAATACTGCCACTGAGGCCGAACTAGTGTCTCATACAAGTTCAAAATAACCTCTTTGCTTTTGCATTCCATGCTGCTGTGAATAAAGCTCAGGATACTGTCTGGTTTATTAACTGCTCTCAACCTCTCCTGCCAACTTCAATGACCCATGCATATAAACACCCAGGTCCTCTGCTCCTGCACCCCCTTTAGTGTTGTACAATTTATTCTATATTGCCTCTCCATGTTCTTCCTATCGAAATGAATCACATCACATTTCTCCACATTGAACTTCATCTGCCACCTGTCTGTCCATTCCACCAACTTGTCTATGTCCGTTTGAATTTCTACACTATCCTCCTCACAGTTCACAATGCTTCCAAATTTTGCATCATCTGCAAACTTTGAAATTGTGCCCTGTGCACCAAGGTCCATGTCATTAATATTTGTCAGGAAGAGAAACGATCCCAACATTGATCCCTGGGGAACTCTACTACAAGTCTTAAATGAAAACAAAAAGTGCTGGAAAGACTCAGCAGGTCTGGAAGCATCTGTGGAGAGTGAAGCAGAGTTAACGCTTCAGGCCTGTGACCTTTCATCAGAATTGGCAAAGGTTAGAAAGGTCAGGTTTTAAGGAAATAAAGCAAGGGTGGGGCAAAAGAGACAAAAGAGGTGTTGAAAGGACAGAGGGTCATAGAGATTAACAGACAAGGAGGTCATGGGGCAAAGGCAAAGAGAGTGTGCTTGTGGTGTGGTGAAAGACAAAGCATTAGTGCAGCAAAGGTGTTAAATGACAAAATAATGAACAGCCCAAGCCAAAAGCAGCAACATAAAAAAATCCAGTTTAAGGCCAGGACATGGCAAAAAAAATGATAAAGCAAAATAAATAAAAGAGCCAGTCTTGATCTGAAATTAGTGATCTCAATGTTCAGTCTGGAAGTCTGTAGAATGCCTAATCAGACAATGAGGTTTTGTTCGTCGAGCTGACGTTGATGTTCACTGAGACACCACCGCAGGCTGGGCTGTGGTTTATGTAGGTTTATAACTGGGAAGGTGACCATGATAGAACTGGAATAGTCACGTGTAGATTTAACAAAGGCACAGATGAGAGTTTATGCAGCAGATGGGCTGAGGCCGAGGTGGAGATGGCAGTTATTGCAGAGGTGGTAGTAGGCATGTTTGTTGATGGAGGGAAAATGGAGATGAAATCAGCTCAGGTTTAAATTACTACAGAGGTTGTAGACTGTCTTGTTCAGTCTCAGACACTGGCCAGTGAAAGGTAAGTGGTTCACAAATAGGGTATGAAGTTTCTTATGGAGACCAATGACACTAGCTTCTGTCTTCAAAAAAATAAAGAAATTCCAAATCAGTATTTCAGTGAAGCAAGGTTTACATATCTCATGGCTGGAACTAGAGTCTCACCAGGGCAACAACAGAAGCAAAGATGAGAGATTAAATTATACAAACCATAATGCGGTTAGCAATGGTTATATAAAGATAATAGCTGGAGGGATACCAAAATCAGCAAGGGCAGAGTAAATGAGAAGTACAGTAATGCAGTTTAACATGGTTTATAGAATGAAGAGCTGGATATAGAGACTTACCAGGAACACCAACGATAGCGAGGATGAGATAGTAAATGTATTGAGTAATCTTCACTGCGTAATAGATGCGAGATGCTAATGGTAGCCGATCATAATATGCAGAAAGAGTGTCAAGATCCCAGGATAACCCCCTGCCCATTTTTGTAACATTACAATCTATTGTTCTCAGATTCTGACCCATTATTGTCAGATTCCAATCTATTGTCCTTGGATTCTGATCTATCCTCCCCCTCTCTCTGGAGACGCTGGTCCCTATTAGTGCCAGGGATGATGCTCCCACTCAAACTATGTGCAAACACATCGAAAAGAGTCCCTTACTATTAGAAGATGGAGCACCTCCAGTGAAATAATTAGGTTTCATAGAGACCGACATTAATTACAGTCACTGAGCAAATAGATTCCGTTAACCTCTTTCATTCCGACACCTTGCATACCACAATAAAGCAGAAAATTTACTCTGGACAGGATGCGTGAGGGTTACTGAGGGAAGGAATGGTGAAAATAGTAGAGGCACTGGCCAGAATCTTTCAATCCTCCGTGGATATGGGAGCGATGACAGAGGACTGGAGCACTGTAATTGTTACACACTGTTTAGAAAAGGAGAGATAGAGTAAACCCTGTAATTACTGAGCAGTCAGACACGCATCACTACTGGAGAAATTTCATGGGGTCACAACCCAGGACAAATATATTCGTTTCTTTGAAAAACATATGATAACAAACAAGAAGCAGCAGGGGTCTGGTAATAACAAATCATGTTTGGCAAACTTCAACAACAATTTATATTTATACAGCGCCTTTAACATAATGAAATGTCCCAAGGTGCTTCCCGAAAATGAGATACTAGTTTAAAGTTTGGTCAAAGAAGTAGGTTCTAACGGGCGTGTTAAACGATGAAAGCGAGTTGGAGAAGCGGAGAGGTGAAGGGAGGGTATTCTAGAACTTGGAGCCTCATTAGCTGAAGGTGCAGATAATAGTGGTGGAGTGATGAAAATCAGGGATGCACAAGAGGCCAGAATTAGAGATGCACAGATATCTTGGCGGATTGTGGAGCTGGAGGATATTACAGAGATAGGGAGCATATATAAGGAGCAAGAGGGTAACTAGAGAAAGATTAGATTAGATTACAGCACTGAAACAGGCCCTTCGGCCCACCGAGTCTGTGCCGAACATCAACAACCCATTTATACTAATCCTACACTAATCCCATATTCCGACCAAACATGCCCACCTGTCCCTATATTTCCCTACCACCTACCTATACTAGTGACAATTTATAATGGCCAATTTACCTATCAACCTGCAAGTCTTTTGGCTTGTGGGAGGAAACCGGAGCACCCAGAGGAAACCCACGCAGTCACAGGGAGAACTTGCAAACTCCACACAGGCAGTACCCGGAATTGAACCCGGGTCCCTGGAGCTGTGAGGCTGCGGTGCTAACCATTGCGCCACTGAGCCGCCCGAAAGGATTGGCCCACTCAAGGACAAAGGAGGAAAGTTATGCGTGGAGTCAGAGAAAATGGGTGAGATTCTAAACGAGTACTTTGCATCGGTATTCACCGAGGAGAGGGACATGACGGATGTTTAGGTTCGGGACAGATGTTTGATCACTCCAGGTCAAGTCGGCAGAAGGAGTGAGGAAGTGTTGGGTATTCTAAAAGGCATTAAGGTGGACAAGTCCCCAGGTCCGGATGGGATCTATCCCAGGTTACTGAGGGAAGTGAGAGAGGAAATAGCTGGGGCCTTAACAGATATCTTTGCAACATCCTTAAACACGGGTGAGGTCCCGGAGTACTGGAGAATTGCTAATGTTGTCCCCTTGTTTAAGAAGGGTAACAGGGATAATCCAGGTAATTATAGACCGGTGAGCCTGATGTCAGTGGTAGGGAAGCTGCTGGAGAAGTTACTGATGGATAGGATCTGCTCCCATTTGGAAGAAAATGGGCTTATCAGTGATAGGCAACATGGTTTTGTGCAGGGAAGGTCATGTCTTACCAACTTAATAGAATTCTTTGAGGAAGTGACAAAGTTGATTGATGAGGGAAGGGCTGTCGATGTCATATACATGGACTTCAGTAAGGCGTTTGATAAGGTTCCCCATGGTCGGCTGATGGAGCAAGTGAAGGCGCTTGGGGTCCAAGGTGTACCAGCTAGATGAATAAAGAACTGGCTGGGCAACAGGAGACAGAGAGTAGCAGTAGAAGGGAGTTTCTCAAAATGGAGACGTGTGACCAGTGGTGTTCCACAGGGATCCGTGCTGGGACCACTGTTGTTTGTGATATACATAAATGATTTGGAGGAAAGTATAGGTGGTCTGATTAGCAAGTTTGCAGACGACACTAAGATTGGAGGCGTAGCAGATAGTGAAGGGGACTGTCAGAGAATACAGCAGAATATAGATAGACTGGAGAGTTGGGCAGAGAAATGGCAGATGGAGTTCAATCAGGGCAACTGCGAGGTGATGCCTTTAGGAAGATCAAATTCAAGAGTGAACTATACAGTAAATGGAAAAGTCCTGGGGAAAATTGATGTACAGAGAGATTTGGGTGTTCAGGTACATTGTTCCCTGAAGGTGGCAACGCAGGTAAATAGAGTGGTCAAGAAGGCATACGGCATGCTTTCCTTCATCGGACGGGGTATTGAGTACAAGAGTTGGCAGGTCATGTTACAGTTGTATAGGACTTTGGTCCGGCCACATTTGGAATACTGCGTGCAGTTCTGGTCGCCACATTACCAAAAGGATGTGGATGCTTTGCAGAGGGTGCAGAGGAGGTTCACCAGGATGTTGCCTGGTATGGAGGGCGCTAGCTATGAAGAGAGGTTGAGTAGATTAGGATTATTTTCATTAGAAAGACGGAGGTTGAGGGGGGACCTGATTGAGGTGTACAGAATCATGCGAGGGAGAGACAGGGTGGATAGCAAGAAGCTTTTTCCCAGAGTGGGGGATTCAAATACTAGGGTTCACGAGTTCAAAGTGAGAGGGGAAAGGTTTAGGGGGGATACGCATGGAAAGTTCTTTACGCAGAGGATGGTGGGTCCCTGGAATGCATTGCCAGCGGAGGTGGTAGACGCAGTCACGATAGCGTCTTTTAAGATGTATCTAGACAGATACATGAATCGGCAGGAAGCAAAGAGATACAGAACCTTAGAAAATAGGTGACATGTTTAGATAGAGGATCTGGATTGGCGCAGGCTTGGAGGGCCGAAGGGCCTGTTCCTGTGCTGTAATTATCTTTGTTCTTTGTTCTATGGAGGTATTGAAAACGAGGATGAGAATTTTAAAATCAAGACATTGCTTGACTGGGAGCCATGTCGGTCAGTGATAGAGGAAGAAAACTTGGTGTGAGCTGGGACATGGGCAGCAGAGTTTTGGATGACCTCAAGTTTACAGAGAGTAGAATGTGGGAGATCAACCAGGAGTGAGTTGGAATAGTTATGCACAGAGGTAACAAAGGCATGAATCAGGGAATCACATAATTGTTACAGCACAGAAGGAGGCTATTCAGTGTATCATGTACACATCAGCTCTCCGAAAGAGCAATTAACCTCGTGCCATTCCCCGCCTTCTCCCCATAACCCTGCACATTCTTCCTTTTCAGATAACAGTCTAATTGCATTTTGAATGCTTCAATTGAACCTGTCTCCATCACATTCTCAGGCAGTACATTCCAGTCCTTAGCCATTCCTTGCGTGAGAAAATATTGCCTCATGTCACTTCTGCCTCTCTTACCCATTAATTTCAATCTGTGCCCTCTCGTTCTCGATTCTTTTCACGAGTGGAAACAGTTTCTCTCTGTCTCCTCTGTCCAGACCCCTCATGGTTTTGAACAACTCTATCAAATCAACTCACCTCTCAGCCTTCTCTTCTCCAAGGAAAATTATCCTAACTTCTCCTGTCTATCTTCATAACTGAAATTCCTCATGCCTGGAAGCATTCTCATTGATCTTTTCTGCACTCTCTCCAATACCCTCACAATCTTGCTAAAGTGTGGTGCCCAGAATTGGACAGAATACTTCAGCTGAGGCTGAATCAGTGTTTTATATAATTTCAACATAACTTCCTTGCTCTTGTACTGAATGTCCCTGTTAATAAAGCCCAGGATACTGTATGCTTTATTAAATGCTCTCTCAACCTCTCCTGCCAACATCAATGACTTATGCACATATACACCTCGGTCTCTCTGCTCCTTTAGAATGGTGCCCTTTATTTTACATTATCTCAATATTCATCCTACCAAAATGAATCACTTCATATTTCTCTGCATTGAAATTCATCTGCCACCTGCCTGCCCATTCCACCAAGTTGTCTAAGTACTTTTGAAATTCAACACCATCCTCCTCACAGTTCACAATGCTTCCACGTTTCGTATCATCTGCAAACTCTGAAATTGTGCCCTGAACACCATGGTCTTGGTCAGTTACCTTCTTTGGCCTCCTTGTCTCGAGAGAAAATGTATAAGCGCCTGGAGGTGGTCAGTGGTTTGTGGAGCCGCACCTGGAGTGGCTATAAAGGCCAATTCTAGAGTGAATTGGCTCTTCCACAGGCGCTGCAGATAAAATTGGTTGTCGAGGCTATTTCACGGTTGGCTCTCTCCTTGTGCTTTTGTCTTTTTTCCTGCCAAATGTTAAGTCTCTTCGACTTGCCATTCTTCAGACTCGCCATTATGGCTATCTGCTAGCACTAGAGATCACTGGCAATTGACTCCCACAACTTGTGGTCAATGTCACAGGACTTCATTTCGCGTTTGCAGATGTCTTTAAAGCAGCGACACTGATGGCCGGTGGGTCTGATACCAGTGACAAGCTCGCTGTACAAGGCGTCATTGGGGATCCTACCATCTTCCATGTGGCTCACATGGCCAAGCCATTTCAAGCGCTGCTGACTCAGTAGGGTGTATATGCTGGGGATATTGGGCGCCTCGAGGACTTCCACGTTGGAGATATGGTCCTGCCACCTGATGCCAAGGATTCTCCGGAGGCAGCGAAGATGGAATGAATTGAGACGTCGCTCTTGTAATATATATCAGGAAAATCAAGGGTGCCAACACTGACCCCTGGGGACCTCCATCCTTTCCTCCAGCCCACCAAAAACATCCACAAACTACAATTCTTTCTTTCCTGCCACTCAGCCAAAGCCGTATCCATGTTGTTACCGTCTCTTTTCATTCATGAACTATAAGTTTTCTCACAAGCACAGTATCAAATGCCTTTTGTAAATACAATACACCACATCAATCGCATTGCCCTCATCAACCCTCTCTGTTACCTTCTCAAAATCTCCAGGCTGTTAGTTAAATAGTATTTGCCCTTCAGGAATCCATGCTGTTTTC
The DNA here is from genome assembly GCF_036365525.1 of Heterodontus francisci. Taxonomy (NCBI): domain Eukaryota; kingdom Metazoa; phylum Chordata; class Chondrichthyes; order Heterodontiformes; family Heterodontidae; genus Heterodontus; species Heterodontus francisci. The sequence continues at coordinate 58,068 of NW_027140238.1, forward strand.
CTTACTGAACCCGAATTTGTCCATGTGACTATTAATTTGTCCCGAATTATTATTACTAGAAGTTTCCCCACCACTGCAGTTAAACTGACTGGCCTGGAGTTCTTGGGATTATCTTTACACCCATTTTTGAACAAGGATGTAATATTTGCAATTCTCCAGTCCTCCGGCATCACCCCAAGTCTAAGGAAGATTGAGAATTTATGGCCAGTGCCTCTGCGATTTCCACTCTCACTTCCCTCATAATCCTTGGATGCACCTCATTGGCCCTGGTGCTTTATTCACTTTACCTCTAGACAGCCTATCTAATATGTCCACTTTATCAATTTTAAACCCTTCTTGTTTCTTAATTACCTGCTCTTTCGCCATTGCCTGTGTTGTACCTTCTTCCTTGTGTTATGACCCGAGGCGAGAGGTGTGCACTGTTAATTCAGTCCAGCTTCTCCACAGGTCACAGCATTTTTTTCTCATTTTCTCACTTGCTGAAACAGTCCATCAGATACACTATTCTCATCACAATCGAACACACTTTACTGAACTAAACAATTAACAGTTTATCATAAATGAAGCAGGTGTAAGACCAGGAATCCTGCAGCGAGTAACTCACCTCCTGACCCCCCAAAGCCTATCCACCATCTATAAGGCACAAGTCAAGAGTGTGATGGAATACTCTGCACTCGCCTGGATTGCTGCAGCTCCAACAACACTCAAGAAGCTCGACATCATCCAGGACAAAGCAGCCTGTTTGATTGGCACACCATCCACAAACATTGACTCCCTCCACCACCGACGCACAGTGGCAGCAGTGTGTATCGTCTACAAGATGCACTGCAGCAATGCACCAAGGCACCTTAGACAGCACCTTCCAAACCCGCGACCTCTACCATCTGGGACAAGGGGAGCAAATGCATGGGAACATCACCACCTGCAAGTGCCCCTCCAAGTCATACACCATTCTGACTTGGAACTATATCGCCATTCCTTCACTGTCGCTGGGTCAAAATCCTGGAAGTCCATTCCTAACACAATTGTGAGTGAACCTACCTCCCATGGACTGCAGCGATTCAAGAAGGCAGTTCACCACCACCTTCTCAAGGGTTATGGAGAGATGGGTAATAAATGCTGGCCTAGCCAGTGATGCCTACATCCCAGGATCAAATAAAAAAGTCTCAACTAGAAATGAAGTAAAACAATATCACACAGATCAAATTTTTAAAAATCCAACAATTAATTTTTAACTTCCCTTTCCCACCTTAACCAAACTTCAAAGTCCCTTTCAACCTGAACCAAATTTTAAAGTTACTTTTTTTTTACCTTAGTCCCTTAAAACTCAAACACAGACATATACACTGGTTAACCGAAAACAAGATCTTAAAAAAAAAAAGATTTTTCGATCAGAGCTCTGTTACAAACAAAAAGCATTTGGGTTAACTAGTTGCCCATTTTGAAGGAAACAGCAGATGAGTTATGTTGTTCCAAACCAGCATGCAGTCTAACTTCTGAGCACACACATCCAGGTTACCAGACAACAGTTCTCTTCAGGCGGCATTGAGAATTATTTTTAGCAGGCTTTCTTCAAACAGGAAACAAGATGACTCAACTCCGTGGACTTCACAAGTTCTGTTCTGGAATTTCTGGAAAATGAGCTGGGTTGTGGTCTTCTCTGCTTTCTTGACTTTTTCTTCAGACTTGACGTTATCTCCTTCCGGAAGGTAAAACCACGCTCACTGACCGACAACCAGAAAGCTTGTCAGTTTTCCTGTCCATCCCAGGTGTTCTCTGCGACAACGGGGCTTGTCTAATCAAAGGAGAACGTATCACTTTTCTGCCCGCTACCAGGGTTTCGGCTTCATCTCCAACCCGAGCCTTGTGATAACCAGTAACTCTGTTGCCAGTCCAGCTCCCTCTCAGTGACCTCTTGGTGGTTCAATTTTTAATAAAAAAAAGGTCTAACATTTATTCAGCTGAACCATAAATGCCTTTAGAAATTTTTTTTTTTACCAAAAAAGAATCACTTTTATTACACTTGGTAAAGACAGATGCAACGTACTCATTTAATACTTCAACTATGCCCTCTGCATGCATGTGCAAATCCTCTGTGTGGCCCCTAATTGGTGCAACTCCTCCTTTTGCTACCTGTTTATACGTCGAAAGAAAACTTAGGAACTCCATTTAATTCTAGCCGCCCGACTCTTCTCATATTCTATTTTATTTCTCTTACTTGCTTTTATGCTTCCGCTCTGCCTGGTTCTCAGTAGGATTGTCTACCTGGCGTCTGTCAAAAGCACACTTTTTCTTCTTCATCTTAATCTCTACGTCACTCACCTCTTTTGTAATTCAGGGAGCTCTGGATTTGTTTACACTATCTTTCCCCTTCGAAGGAATATACCTTGACTGAGCCCAAACTATCTCTTCTTTGAAGGTAGCCCATTGTTCATCTATTGTTTTCCTGCCAATCGTTGACTCCAATTTATTTTCTCCAGCTGCATTCTTACCCCACGGAAGTTGGCCTTCCCTCAGTTAATTATTCTTACCCTTTGTCCTTTTATGTAGTCAGCCTAAACCTTATGATGTAATTACCACTGTCCTTTAAGTGCTTCCCTACTGGTATTTGATCCACTTGGCCCACCTCATTCCCAAGTACCAGATCCAGAAGCGCCTCTTTTCTTGAATGAGGGTTTCAGCAGCAGATGAGCTGAGGCAGGGATTTAGTCAGGTGATGTTACAGAGATGGAAATAGGCGAATGTGGTGATGGCACCAGTATGAGGTTAGAAGCCTATTTTGTGGTCCAATGTGACACCAAGGTTGTGAACAGACTATAGTAATCTCAGACAGTTACTAGGAAGAAGGAAGGAATTGCTAGCTAGGGAAGGGAGATTGGAGCGGGAAGCAAAAACAAGGGGCTGAATTTTATTCTCCCCAGCGGAGTGCGAAACATTGGTGGCCCATATGTGCAGTCTGTGTCTGCTGTGCCACTGTGATGTAGCAGGCGACGGCTCATTTTAATACAGTGAACGGGCCGCCCACTCCACCCCCAATCACGTAACAGGGACGGCCTGAGCGACAACAGTAGTGCTGTCAGCTGTCTCTGTACAGACACTGGTGACATTTTTAAAGGGCAACCAGACCTGCCACAAAAAGTGCAAAGTTTAACCCCGTACACACACCCCCGCCAGTGCACTGCAAATAAAATGTTGCCCATTTCCCCCCAAAAACTTACATTGTATAGTTGCCTTCCCACCATCCCCTCCAAAGACTTAAACTGCCGAGTACCCTCGCAACCCAACAACTGTCCAAAGTGTAGAGTTTGCCTCTTCTTCCCCTACACTGTTAATGCAGAGTTGACCACGCCCGCCACAAGCACCAGCCACCACCACCCACCCCATCAGTACTCTAAAAATCCTACTTTCCCCCCTTCCCCACCTCTGTGGCGTTGGCTTTCCATGGACGGGAAAGCGACGGTGTGTGAGAAGAAGGGTCACTGACCCGAAACGTTAACTCTGCCTCTCTTTCCACAGATGCTGCCAGACCTGCTGAGTGGTTCCAGCATTTCTGGATTTTATTTCAGATTTCCAGCATCTGCAGTATTATGCTTTTATTTTGAAGGTGTGTGAGTGTCAGCCGCTGCATGGAAGATCCCGGGCTGTCAGTAAGATCACAGGGAATTGGACTGAAATGTATACATTAAGTTTATTGAAATATTTAAAGGAGGGTACCGCTGCCGAGCGGTTGGGGGGAGGCGGCAGGGAGCCACGAGCCTCTGCACAGCTGGAAAGATCAGGCCCAGCAATCCCGATGTGTGGCTCCATGGAGACCTACATCAGGAGCCCAACAGAGTCCAGCCCAATGGTTTCAGTATTCCCAATATTTTATAGGAGGAAATGTCTGCTCATCCAGTACTGGATGTTGCATAAGCAGTCTGATAATTTAACAACAGTGGAGGAGTGGAGAGAGGTGACGGTGAGGTAAACTTGATGGAGTTCTTTGATAAAACAATGGAGAGGGCTGATGAGGGTGGTGTGATTGAAGTTATATATATGGACGTTCAAAAGGTGGTTGATCAAATGACATTCAATAGACAGGTTAGGAAAACTGAACCCTATGGATTAAAGAGACAGTGATATTGTGGATATAACATTGGCTAATGAAAAGTAAACAGAGAGAAATGGTGAAAGGTTGTTGGTCAGACTCCAGGTGAGTATACAGTGGTGTTCCCCAGGGCTCGATATTAGGACCATTGCTCTGTTTGCTCTTGGAGAACCCGGGGTGGGTAGGGCAGAGCCCCCTCCTCTTCCCACTTTACAGAGTTTCCCCTCTCTAGCCTCTGCTCCATTTGTAGGTCATGTAACTACAGTCCCCATAACTCGTCCAGAGTTCGGTTAGCAAATCCTCTGTCCTCCATGAATGTCTGCAGAAACTCACAACGCAACCTCCAGAAAACCATCCACAGCACCTCCACTAACTTTACAATAACAGAAGTAAGTCAAAAGCACCTCACATGCAAGCTGAGTAAAAAATACACGCATATGAACTAGGAGCAGACGTAGGCCATTCGGCCCCTCGAGTCTGCACCGCCATTCAATCAGATCATAGCTGATCGGTTTGTGTTTCGAATTCCACACTCCCATCTAACCTTGAGAACCTTTCATTCCCTGGCCTGATAAGAATCTATCTATCTCCACCTTAAAAATATTCAATGACCCCGTCTCCACCACCTTCTGTGGCAGAGAATTCCAAAGTCACACAACCCTCTAGAGAAAAATGTTCTCCTCCTCTCTGTCCTAAAGCGGCGACCCCTAATTTCGAAACAGTGCCCCCTAGTACTGGACTCACCCACAAGAGGAAACATCCTTTCCTCATTCACCATGTCAAGGCCTTTCAGGTTCTTTTAAACTTCAGTCAAATCTCCCCTCACTATTCTAAATTCCAGTGAAAACAAGACCGTCCGTCCAACCTTTACTCAGAACACAACCTGCTCATTCCTAGTATCAATCTGGTAAACCACATCTGAACCGCCTCCAAAGCATTCACATCCTCCATTAAATAAGGAGACCAAAACTACAGACAGTATTCGAGATGTGGTCTCACCAATGTCCTGTATAACTGAAGCATCACATGCTGACTTTTATTTTCAATTCCTCTTGTAATAAAGGAGAGCATTCCATTAGCCTTCTTTGTTACTTGCTGTACCTACCTACTAACAGTTTGTGACTCATGCACTACAGAACCTAGATCCCTCAGCACCTCGGAATTTTGCAGTCCTCCTGCCAAAGTGAAAAACTTCACATTTTCCCACATTTTACTCCATCTGACAGATTTTTTTCCCCACTCACTCAACCTATCTATATTGGACTACAACCTCCTTATGTACTCTTCACAACATACTTTCCTACCTATCTTTGAGTCATCTGCAAATTTAGCTAACATGCCATCGCTTCCCTCATCTAAGTCTTTCACATAAATTGTAAAATGTTGAGGCCCCAGCACAGACCCATGATGGACTCAACTTGTCACATCCTGCCAATCTGAAAAGGACCCATTCATGCATACTCCCTCTTTTCGGCAACTGGCCAATAAAACTTTGATCCAAGCTAATATGTTACCCACTACACCATGAGCTCCTACTTTGCACAATAACCTTTTATGTGGCACCTTGTCTAATGCATTCTGGAAATCCAAGCGCAGTATGTCAAAGGGCTCCCCTTTACCCATATCGCATGTTACTCCTTCAAAGAACTCCAATAAATTGGTTAAAAATGACTTCCCTTTCACAAAACAATGCTGTCTATTGGCGATTACCTTGAGTATTTCTAAGTGCCCAGCGAAAGCCTCCTCAATGATCGATTCAAACATCTTCCCCACGACAGTTGTCAAGCTAACTGGCCTATAGTTACCTGCTTTCTGCATCCCCCTCTTCTTGAATAGAGGGGTTATATTTATTACTTTCCAGTCTGATGGAACCTTTCCAAAATTAGTGAACTTTGAAAAATTAACAACAACACGACTACTACCTCATTAGCCACCTCTTTTAAGACTCTGGGATGAAGCCCATCAGGACCCGGGGACTTTTCAGCCCACAACTCCATACGTTTGCTCAGTAAAGCTTGGTATTTTCACCAAGTTTCTCTCTTCCTTCCACCTCCTGATTTACAGCTCCTACTGGAATGTTTCTTGTATCCTCGATAGTGAAGACAGACACAAAATATTTGTTCATTGCATCCGCTGTTCCCTTTTTATCTACTATTAACTCCACATTCTCACTGTCCAGAGGACCAACGCTCTTTTTACTTACTCTTCTCCTTTTTAAATACACGGAGAAACTCTTGCAATCCATTTTTACATTTCTAGCTAGCTTCCTATCATACTCGAATGTCTTTCTCCTGATTAACCCGTTAGCCATTGTCTGCTGTTCTTTATATTCTGACCAATCATCTGAACTGCCACTCATCTTTGCACAATTATCTGCCTTTTCGTTAAGTGTGATGTTTTCCGTAATTTCTTACTAAACCGCTGGTGGGTCCTCCACCTGATAGTAGGAAGATACTTATTATGGAGTATTCCTGAAATATCCCCTTAAATGTCTGCCACTGCTTCTCTATTGATCTATCTCCAAGACTAGTAACCCAGTTCACTTCAGCGAGCTCAACTTTCATGCCCAAATAGTTGCCCTTATTCAAGTTTAAAATACTGATCATAGATCCACTCTTCTCTCTTTGAAACTGGATGTAAAATTCAGTCATAATGTGGTCGCTGCTACCGAGAGGTGCCTTTACTCTGAGGTCATTAATTAATCCTGTCACATTACATTATACGAAGTCTAATATAACCTTATCTCTGGTTGTTTCCAGAACGTGCTGTTCCAAGAAACTACCTCGAAAGCATTCTATGAACTCTTCATCCGGGCTACTGTTCCCAATCTGATTTTTCCAGTTTATATGTAGATTAAGATCACCCATGATTATTGCCGTACGTCTATCACAAGTAAACAATATTTCTTCTTGTATATGATGTCCTACATTGTGATTACTGTTAGGAGGTCTGTAGACCACTCCTGCTAGGGACTTCTTTCTCCTGGTATTCCTCACCTCCACCCAAATCGATTCGACATTCTGATCTCCTGAACCGAGGTCATCTCGAACTTATGCCCCAACACCATCCTTGATTAACAGTGCCACCCCTCCACATTTACCGAGCATCCTATTCTTCTTGAATGTCAAATATCCCTCAATATTCAGGACCAGGAAGCCTGGTCCTTTTAGAAATACTAGAGGGGATTCCTGGTGCTGCTGAATGTATGCTTAGTTGTGAGTGACTAACACACGTGATCAGTGGACATGCACGGACCAAGTTTCAAAGATGTACATATTAGCTGCTAGAAAGGGACATTGACGTTACTCCAAACCCCTCCTCAGACTAACAGCAAATGACAGTACACCCAGGCTAGATCCCTACACAGAATGGGGGACTGTGCTGGCCACACGAGAAGTGGTTGGCGGTTCCATTCACATCGTTTTTATAGATCCAGGTTTTTGTTACATTGGCACCAGTGGCACCTTAGTGTAAAAATCACAGCCGGAGGTGCTAAGGAGGGGAAAGAAATTCACTTTTAAAAGGGAATTGAAAAAAGTTTCAAAGGCATAAGATTTACAAGAATATGTGAAATCGAGAGGGGTATAGGGCTAATTGGAGTGGTGAGGCCATGGAGAGATTCAAAGACAAGAATGAGAATATTAAAATTAAGGTGTTGCCAGACCGGAAGACAATGTAGATCAGTGAGCACAGGGGTGATGGGTGATCGGGATTTGGTGTGAGTTAGAACACAGGCAGCAGATTTCTGGATGGGCTGTGGTTTATGGAGGTTAATAACTGGGAGGGTGACCAGGATAGAATTGGAAGGTGACCAGGATAGAATTGTAATAGTCAAGTGTGGATTTAACAAAGGCACAGATGAGGGTTTATGCGGTAGATGGGCTGAGGCAGAGGTGGAGACGGGACAATTTACAGAGGTGGTGATAGGCAGGGTTGGTGATGGAGAGAATATGGAGATGATCTCAGCTCAGTGTCAACTGGATGCAGAGGTCGCAAACAGTCTGTTTCAGCCCCAGACATTGGGCAGCGAGAGGAATGCAGACAGTGGATAGAGAATGGAGTTTGTGGCAGTGACTGAAGACAATGGCTTCAGACTGCCCAAGATTGACATGACAAGAACATTAAATCTGCAAAATATGTTTATAATTCTAAACGTTGGATTCAGAGACTCACCAGGGACACCAATAATAGCGAGGATAGGATAATAAATGGTTTCAATCATCTTCAGCGCATAATAGATCCGATCATCTAATGTTATCCAAAAATAATCTGCAGTAACTCGGCCAAACCAATAGGAGAAACTCCTGCTTCCCATTGTAGTAACATCCCAAGCTATTTTTCTCATGTTCTGACCCAGTGTTGTAACATTCCAATCTATTGTTCTCAGATTCTGACCCATTGTTGTAACATTCCAATCTATTGTTCTCAGATTCTGACCCATTGTTGTAACATTCCAATCTATTGTTCTCAGATTCTGACCCATTGTTGTAACATTCCAATCTATTGTTTTCAGATTCTGACCCATTGTTGTAACATTCCAATCTATTGTTCTCAGATTCTGACCCATTGTTGTAACATTCCAATCTATTGTTCTCAGATTCTGACCCATTGTTGTAACATTCCAATCTATTGTTCTCAGATTCTGGTCTATCCTCTCTCTCGCTGGGGCTGCTGATCCTTGATAGCGCCGGAATGATGCTGTTGTTGACACTATGGGATAACACACTGAAAGGATTCCTGTATTAATGGAAGAGGGAAACCCTCCAGCGACACAATTAGGGTCCATGATGACTGACATTAATTACAATCACTGAACAAACAGGTTCAGTTAACCCCTTTCAATCCAACTCTTCTTGTGCCACAATAAAGTAGACCATTTACCCTGTCTGAATGGGATGTGTGGGGGATGCTGAGGGAAGGAATGTTGAAAATAGCACAGGTAGTGACAGAATGTTCCAATCCATTTTGGATATGGGCTTGATGCCAGAGATGGGAGGGTTGTAAATGTTACACTCGGTTTAAAAAAGGAGAGATGGAGCAAACGGTTTAATTACTGACCCGTCAGTCTAACGTCGCTGGTAGGAAATTTCTAGACTTCACAGCCCAGGACAAAAATATTTGTTGCTTGGAAAAAAACACGGGACAATAAATGGACGGCAGCAGGGATATGGTAATGACAAATCATATCTGGCAAAGCCCAACAGCAACAACTTCCATTTCTTGGTCAAAGCAGGAGGTATTAAGTAGTGTCTTAAGGGAGGAAAGTGAGGCAAAGAGGCAGTGACAGTGGTATAGCGGTAATGTCACTGAACTAGAAAACCAGAGGTTCAGGCTAATACCATGGGTTCAATTCCCACATGGCAGTTGGTGGGAATTAAAATTCAATCAATTAATAATTTCAATTCATTAATAAAAATCTGGAAATGAAATTTAGTCTCAGTCATGGTGCCATGAATCTATCATCGATTGTTGTAAAAACCGATCTGATTTACTAATGTCCTTTCGGGAAGGAAATCTGCTGTCCTTACGTGATCTGGCCTCCATGTGACTCCAGACCCTCAACAATGTGGTTAACCCTTAACTGCCTTGTGAAATGTCCTAGCAAGTCACACATTTGTCAAGGGCAATTAGGGATGGGAACAAATGCTGGCCTTGCCAGTGATGCACATATCCCACACACGAATAAAATAAGAGGTGTAGTTAGGGAATTCCAGAGCTTTGGGTCTAGGCAGCTGAAGACCTGGCTGGCAGTGGAGCAATGATGAAAATCAAGCAGACACAAGAGACCAGGATTGGAGGAGTGCAGATGTCTTGGAGGGCAGTGGGGCTGGTGAATATTACATAGATAAGGAGGTGTGAGGACATCGAGGGAGTTGCAAACACGGTTGAGAATTTTAAAATCAAGACATTGCTGAACTGGCAGCCGATGTATGTCAGTGATCGGGGAACGGGACTTGGTGTGAGTTTACACAAGAGCAGCAGAGTTTGGATGACCTCAAGTTTACAGAGAGTAGAATGTGTGAGACAAGCCAGGAGTGTGTTAAAATCTGGAATAGAAAGCTAGTCTCAGTCATGGAGCCATGAAACTATCGTCGTTTTTTGTTAAACACCATCTGATTCACAAATGTCCTTTCGGGAAAGAAATCTGCCGTCCTTTCCTGGTCTAGCCAACATATGACTCTAGACTCACAGCAATGTTATTGACTCTTAACTGTCCTCTGTAAAGGCCTAGCAAGCAACTCTGTTGAAGCATTTGAAAAGAAGGCTGAGAGTTTTTAAATTGATGTGTTGCTGACCAGGATCCAATGTCGGTCAGTGAGTTCAGGGGGTGATGGTTGAACAGGACTTGGTGTGAGTTAGGACATGGGCAGCAGTGTTTTTCATCACCTCAAATATATGGCGGGTAGAATGTGGGACACCAGCCAGGAGTGTGTTGGAATACTCAAGTCTACAGGTAACACAGGCAAGGGGGAGTTTTCATCAGCAGAGGAGCTGAGACAGGGATGAAGTTGTCCTATGTTAAGGGGGTGGAAATAGGCAGTTTTATTGATAGTGTGAATATTTGGTAGGAAGCTCATCGCAGGAGCAGCTATGACACCAGGCTGTAAACACTTTGCTTTAGTCTCAGACAGTTACCAAGGAGAGGGATGGAGTCTGTAGCTAAGAAAGGTTTGATGTGCGGTTTGAAAACACTGGCTTTAGTTTTCCTAATATTTAATTGGCCTGGCAGATGTGTGAAGTGATACATTGTGGAAAGATTTTATAATATTATTTATTCATGGGTTGTGGGTGTCGCTGGCTGGGCCAGCAGTTATCACCCACCCCTAATAGCCTTTGAGAAGGTGATAGCGAACTGCAGGTGGATGAATGAGGAGAGATAACACAACTTTAAAGATGGTGAGAATAACAGAGAGACCTGGGGTGTTTGTGTGCAATCTTTGAAGTGAGCTGGACAGGTTAACAAACCGTTAACAAAGAAAATAGATTCCTAGGTTTTATTAATAGAGACACAGAGTCGAATAGTCAGGCTGTTATGTTACACATATAGAAAAGACTAGATCGGCTCCACCTGGAGCATTGTGTCCAATACAGGGAACCACATTTTAGGAAGGACATGAGCCCATTGGAGAGGGGATAAAAGAGTTTTACTGGAATTTTTCAGGGATGAGAGATTACAGTTATGTAGCTGGGATGGTTCAACTTAGAGCAGGGAAATGTAAAATCAGATCTGATCGAGATGCGAAGCAGAAAGCAGAGAGTAGTGGAGACTATTTATTGTTCAGTCTGGAGGGAAGTACACAGTGCCGTTCCCCTGTTCTGAAGAAGGGTCACTGACCTGAAACATTAACTCTACTTCTCTCTCCACAGATGCTCCCAGACCTGCTGTGAATTTCCAGCATTCCTTGTACTTATTTCAGATTTCCATCATCCTCAGTATTTTTCTTTTATTATCCCCAGGGTCACTGTTGGGATCAAAGTTGCAGTATGTTAATACAATGGGCTTGTGTACAGAGGGGATAATGTCAAGGTTTTGTGATGGGTGGAAACTCCGAAATGTTAATAAACAGTGAGAAGGATAGTAACAAACTTCAGGAGGACAGAGACTGACTGGTGTAATGGACAGGAACATGGCAGATGTAATTTAACACAGTGAAATGTGAAGTGAGACATGGGTAGGAAGTATGAGGAGAAACAATATAAAATAAATGGTACCATTATAAAGCGGGTGCAGGATTAGAGAGACCTGGGGTGCACACACACAGATCTTTGAAGGTAACATGTAGTGTCCTTGGTGTCAGAGAGAGAGGCACAGAGTAATAAAACTCATGAGGAAATGCTGATGTTTGTACATCATTGGTTAGGTCCCAGCTGGAGAATTATGTCCAATTCTGGTCACCACACTTTGATAAGGATGTCAAGGACTTAGTGAAGATACTGAGGTGATTTACTAGAATGGTACCAGGGATCTGGGAATTCAGTTATGTGGAGAGATTGGAAAAGCTGGGATTGTTCTCCTTTGAGCAATGAAGGGTAAGGGGAGATTTAATATATAATTCAAAATCATTAAGGGTTTTGATAGGGTAATTAATGTGAAACTGTTTCCAGTGTCAGGAAGTTCAGTATTAAGAAGACATAGATTGAAGGTAATTGACAAAGAACCAGAGGTGAAATGAGGAGAATTTTCTTACACAGCGAGTTGTTGGGATGTGGGATTCACTGCCTGAAAACATGGTGGAAGCAGATTCAATAATATCTTTCAAAAGGGAATTTAGCAAATACTTGAATAGGAAAGAAAGGAGACTGCGGAAAGTTGGGGGAAGGGGAGGTGTTGGTGGTGGAATTCATTAAGTCGCTCATTCCAAGAGACAGCACTGAAAGAATGGGCCGAATAGCCTCCTTTTGTACTGCATCAGTCTCTGATTCTATGAGAAACAGACAGAGAGTGTAGAGGGCGAGTGAGGACATGTGTAAGTGGCAAAGGAAGATAGAAATAGCGAGAAAATCGGGTTTGCTTCGCTTTTCGGGTGTAGGGATTGTAATTCGTGATCTGCCCTTGCCTATTCATGTTGAGGCAGGTGACACACAAACTTCCTGCTGCCTTCTCATTTCCACAAATTCTATGTACCGCCTCGGGTGACACGCGGTGCTGTCTGTCTGCTGGGGCCTAAGGTTGTGTGAGGCTGGCTCGTGTTTCATCCAGGATTCAGCTCTTGAAGACAGTCTGTTCCTCTTAAAGGGAAGTTGCACTGAATCACAGGAGGCTGCTGCTGACTGTGAAATGCCGCAATTAGAGACAAGGTAAATGGAGTACTAGGACAGAGAGAGGGTTCTGCGGTTCACGGATGTGGTGCTGGAGGCCTTAGTCATGGAGGGTGACAGGAGCAGACAGGCCATGTTCCCATGGGGTGGGGTGCAGACCCTCAAGAAATGCACTTCGAAGTGAATAGGAGCAGGTGGCCAGGGAGGTCAGTGCAAGACGTCTGGCCCCGAGGACCTGGCAGAAGAGCCAGAAGAAGTTAAATGAAATCACACGGGTGGTCAATGTCAGTGAATTCATCTCCACATGACATCTCCTGCCCTCAACACCAGTAACCTCTCACACTGCTCAATGAACCACACCCCAATCACTCACCCATCAGCTGTCCCTAACACTCAGGACCCACACCTAACATTCACATACTCCATCTCACCCTCACACACCTTCCACTGATACCAGCCTCACATCCACCTCTCCCTGCCTCCACATGCCTCCAGCTATTCCCCTGTGGCAGGCACATCACCCAAACTCAGTGCAACACAATCAGTGACATTCTGCCCTCTCTCTTACATGACAAGGTGGCTCATAAACACAGGGAGCAGCAGTGTTCCGGTGGGGACCAGGCATACCTTCATCCCCTGAGCCTGAGGGAGGAGATGATTCTCCACATCATGGGACCGGCTGTGACAGAGCCTGTAGCATCTGGCATCACCGAGAGCATTCAGGATGATGTTATGTTGCTGCCTTATATTCCTTCTTAACTCCCACCTCCCCCTCATCCTACTGTCTGGGAAGATGTGCAAGCTGCAGATGGTGGGACCATGGAACTCCTGCTTTCCATCCCATTCCCAATCCCTCACCACAACCCTCCCCTTCTGATTTTATACTTTCCAATGATAACCCAAAACTGCCAGCTTCCCAGTCACAGCAGCTCCAGGTGACAGACAGAGAACAGCAGCACAGCACTGATGGTGAAGCTCCATCACTTGGTCTGAAACTCACAGTCACCAGATCAAATACTTTCGCTGTGTGTACCTTAGAGGGTGGTATAGAGTCGGAATCTGCATGTGGTGAGTCACCGAGCACGAGTGAGCTGCAGCCAGGCCAGGGGGAGAGGATAGTTCATGTGTCAGATCACCGGAGGGTGAGGTCACAAACGAGTTATAATTCACAGGACACAGATGTAAACATTGCTGGAACAGCAGACAGGAGAATGCTGATCGACATGTACAGTGAGATACTTTGTCCATTGACAGGCCTGTCAGACAGTCTGTTATCACTGTCAAGGAACATGGAGGAGTCCGGCTCCAACATGGCACAGGACATTGCACAGAGTTTGAAGCACATTCGTTCCCCTGTGGAAGTGGTCACTAACTCCCTGACAGCACTAGCGGACCCAGCTGTGATACAATTGTTGGTGACCATTGTCTCAGCTTCCACTGCAGCACAGATGGCAGAGGTCTCAACGTCTCAGTGCTGCAGTGCAAACTCAGACTCAGATTGCTTGCTGCCATGCAGGATCAGACTGCTGCCATCATGGCTGTGGATCTCAGTGTTCAAAGGGGTTTGCAGGCTCTCACAGCAGTCCAGCAGTAATCTGTGATCCAGTAGATTACTAGGATTCCTGAGGTGTCGCCCCGTGGCAGTGACAGTGTCTCCGTGGAGCATGAACCTGCTGTCCTCTCTCAGGATGACAGTATTTGTTCTCCCTTCACTGTGACTCCACCAGCGTCCTTGCGGTTACCCATCAGCCAGCCCAGGCTGCTGCTGCCCATGTCGAGGTGGTGCAGTCCGAATCCGAGCCCTCAAAGCCCAGAGCTGCTCGAGGACGTCCTGCAAGGTCATATGCAGTCTCCCCAGTGAAAGTCAGCAGCCTTCCACCAGCCATGCTGCAGACACTGGGGAAACAATGTGTAGGATCCCTAGCAAAGTCGAGGGAACCCACAAGACAGTCACTAAGGGAATCTACAAGGGTGAATAGTTGCTTTGTGTTTGCATAATTGGATGTGTTGTTGGATAAAGATGTTAATGAACAGGTTTTTATTGCAGGATGGTGACCAAGCGGTTGCTGTGATGGGGCATCTCAGATGGGGGAAATGGTGGAGAATGGGGAATCCGTGGTGGGAATGTGAAGTTGTCCGATGGCAACCGGAATCTTAGCAGGCAATCGCCGGCAGCCTGTCCGGGTGGAAGGCATCCAGGAAATATTCTGGAAATATCCTGGTTGGTTGGCGATGGATGGTGGGGTTTGAATTCCTTGGGGGTGAATCATGAGCCATGTAAAGACAGGGTAGTGACTCTCTCCGAGGAGCTACATTCTGGTTCTCCACAGAGTTCTGAAGTTCGTGGGAACAGAGGAGGAGGTGTCGGGCGTCTTGCAAAGCATTAAAGTAAATAAGTCCCCAGGGCCTGATGGGATCTAATGCAGAATACTGAGGGAGGCAAGGGAATAAATTTCTGGGGCCTTGACAGAAATCTTTGCATCCTCATTGGCTCTAGGTGAGGTCCCAGAGGACTGGAGAATAGCAAATGTTGTTCCTTTGTTAAAGAAGGATAGCAAGGATAATCCAGGAAATTACAGGCCGGTGAGCCTTTGGTCAGTGGTAGGAAAATTATTAGAGAGGATTCTTCGGGGCAGGATTTACTTCCATTTGGAAACAAATGAACTTATTAGTAGCGAGAGGCAGCATGGTTTTGTGAGGGGGAAGTCGTGTCTCACTAACTTGATTGAGTTTTTTGAGGAAGTGACGAAGATGATTGATAAAGGAAGGGCAGTGGATGTTGTCCATATGGACTTCTGTAAAGCCTTTGACAAGGTCCCTCATGGCAGACTGGTTGAAAAGGTGAAGTCACACGGGATCAGAGGTGAGCTGGCAAGATGGATACAGAACTGGCTCGGTCATAGAAGACAGAGGCTATCAGTGGAAGGGCGCTTTTCTGAATGGAGGGCTGTGAATAGTGCTGTTCCGCAGGGATCAGTGCTGGGACCTTTACTGTTTGTAGTATATATAAACGATTTGGAGGAAAATATAGCTGGTCTGATTAGTAAGTTTGTGGACAACACAAAGCTTGGTGGAGTTGCGGATATGATGAGGATTGTCAGAGGATACAGCAGGATATGGATCGGTTGGAGACTTGGGCGGAGAAATGGCAGATGGAGTTTTTCCAGACTCTCGCTGGCACGAGAGTGTCAATATAAATTTGTGTTTACATTCCCGGACAACTGAACAGCAGGATGTGTCTCCCCCAGGGATTGCATGATAGCCCGTCAACATTCCACCAGTGGTTGGACATAGATCCGGTGTTACAGGTGCCGGACCCACCCCTACCCTTTGCCCTCGATGTCGCTACCACAGATACCACCTTATCAGCGGTATTCCTTCAGATGAAACATGGCCGATTCTGCCGAGTGGAATACGCATCTCACTTGTTAACGTCAGTAGAAAGGGTCTTGACAATGTGTGAAAAAGATTTGCTGTCCGTCTTCTGGGAGATTCAAAATGTTACTTATATTGTCAGCCTCAGCCCCGTTACTATCCTAACTGAACACACACCCTTCCAGTTGTTACTGGATGGATGACTGAAGGACGGTAATGTTATATTGTCAGCCTCAGCCCTGTTACTATCCTAACTGAACACACACCCTTCCAGTTGTTACTGGATGGATTACTGAAGGACAGAAATGTTATATTGTCAGCCTCAGCCCCCTTACTATCCTAACTGAACACACACCCTTCCAGTTGTTACTGGGTGGATGACTGAAGGACGGTAATGTTATATTGTCAGCCTCAGCCCTGTTACTATCCTAACTGAACACACGCCCCTCCAGTTGTTACTGGATGGATGATTGAAGGACGGTAATGTTATATTGTCAGCCTCAGCCCTGTTACTATCCTAACTGAACACACGCCCTTCCAGTTGTTGCTGGATGGATGACTGAAGGACGGTAATGTTATATTGTCAACCTCAGCCCCGTTACTATCCGAACTGAACACACACCCTTCCAGTTGTTACTGGATGGATGACTGAAGGACAGTAATGTTATATTGTCAGCCTCAGCCTTGTTACTATCCTAACTGAACACACACCCTTCCAGTTGTTACTGGATGGATGACTGGAGGACGGTAATGTTATATTGTCAGCCTCAGCCTTGTTACTATCCTAACTGAACACACACCCTTCCAGATGTTACTGGGTGGACGGTTGAAGGACGGTAATGTTATATTGTCAGCCTCAGCCCTGTTACTATCCTAACTGAACACACACCATTCCAGTTGTTACTGGATGGACGGTTGAAGGACGGTAATGTTATATTGTCAGCCTCAGCCCTGTTACTATCCGAACTGAACACACACCCTTCCAGTTGTTACTGGATGGACGGTTGAAGGACGGTAATGTTATATTGTCAGCGTCAGCCCTGTTACTATCCGAACTGAACACACACCCTTCCAGTTGTTACTGGATGGATGGTTGAAGGACGGTCATGTTATGTTGTCAGCCTCAGCCCCGTTACTATCCTAAATGAACACACGCCCTTCCAGTTGTTACTGGATGGATGACTGAAGGACAGTAATGTTATATTGTCAGCCTCAGCCTTGTTACTATCCAAACTGAACACACACCCTTCCAGTTGTTACTGGATGGATGACTGAAGGACGGTAATGTTATATTGTCAGCCTCAGCCTTGTTACTATCCTAACTGAACACACACCCTTCCAGATGTTACTGGATGGACGGTTGAAGGACGGTCATGTTATATTGTCAGCCTCAGCCCTGTTACTATCCTAACTGAACACACGCCCTTCCAGTTGTTACTGGATGGATGACTGAAGGACAGTAATGTTATATTGTCAGCCTCAGCCTTGTTACTATCCAAACTGAACACACACCCTTCCAGTTGTTACTGGATGGATGACTGAAGGACGGTAATGTTATATTGTCAGCCTCAGCCTTGTTACTATCCGAACTGAACACACACCCTTCCAGATGTTACTGGGTGGACGGTTGAAGGACGGTAATGTTATATTGTCAGCCTCAGCCCTGTTACTCTCCTAACTGAACACACACCTTTCCAGATGTTACTGGATGGACGGTTGAAGGACGGTAATGTTATATTGTCAGCATCAGCCCTGTTACCATCCTAACTAAACACACACCGTTCCAGTTGTTATTGGATGGATGGTTGAAGGACGGTAATGTTATATTGTCAGCCTCAGCCCAGTTACTATCCAAACTGAACACACACCCTTCCAGTTGTTTCTGGATGGATGACTGAAGGACGGTAATGTTATATTGTCAGCCTCAGCCCCGTTACTATCCTAACTGAACACACACCCTTCCAGTTGTTACTGGATGGATTACTGAAGGACAGAAATGTTATATTGTCAGCCTCAGCCCCGTTACTATTCTAATTGAACACACACCCTTCCAGTTGTTACTGGATAGATTACTGAAGGACAGAAATATTATATTGTCAGCCTCAGCCCCGTTACTATCCTAATTGAACACACACCCTTCCAGTTGTTACTGGATGGATGACTGAAGGACGGTAATGTTATATTGTCAGCCTCAGCCCTGTTACTATCCAAACTGAACATACGCCCTTCCAGTTGTTACTGGATAGATGACTGAAGGACGGTAATGTTATATTGTCAGCCTCAGCCTTGTTACTATCCGAACTGAACACACACCCTTCCAGATGTTACTGGAAGGACGGTTGAAGGACGGGAATGTTATATTGTCAGCCTCAGCCTTGTTACTATCCGAACTGAACACACACCCTTCCAGATGTTACTGGATGGACGGTTGAAGGAATGTAATGTTATATTGTCAGCCTCAGCCCTGTTACTATCCTAACTGAACACACACCCTTCCAGTTGTTACTGGATGGATGGTTGAAGGACGGTCATGTTATATTGTCAGCCTCAGCCCTGTTACTATCCTAACTGAACACACGCCCTTACAGTTGTTGCTGGATGGATAACTGAAGGACGGTAATGTTATATTGTCAACCTCAGCCCCGTTACTATCCTAACTGAAAACACACCCTTCCAGTTGTTACTGGATGGATGACTGAAGGACAGAAATGTTATATTGTCAGCCTCAGCCCCGTTACTATCCTAATTGAACACACACCCTTCCAGTTGTTACTGGATGGATGACTGAAGGACGGTAATGTTATATTGTCAGCCTCAGCCCTGTTACGATCCAAACTGAACATACGCCCTTCCAGTTGTTACTGGATAGATGACTGAAGGACGGTAATGTTATATTGTCAGCCTCAGCCTTGTTACTATCCGAACTGAACACACACCCTTCCAGATGTTACTGGAAGGACGGTTGAAGGACGGTAATGTTATATTGTCAGCCTCAGCCTTGTTACTATCCGAACTGAACACACACCCTTCCAGATGTTACTGGATGGACGGTTGAAGGACGGTAATGTTATATTGTCAGCCTCAGCCCTGTTACTATCCTAACTGAACACACACCCTTCCAGATGTTACTGGATGGATGGTTGAAGGACGGTCATGTTATATTGTCAGCCTCAGCCCTGTTACTATCCTAACTGAACACACGCCCTTACAGTTGTTGCTGGATGGATGACTGAAGGACGGTAAAGTTATATTGTCAACCTCAGCCCCGTTACTATACTAACTGAACACACACTCTTCCAGTTGTTACTGGATGGATGACTGAAGGATGGTAATATTATATTGTCAGCCTCAGCCTTGTTACTATCCTAACTGAACACACACCCTTCCAGATGTTACTGGGTGGACGGTTGAAGGACGGTAATGTTATATTGTCAGCCTCAGCCCTGTTACTATCCTAACTGAACACACACCTTTCCAGATGTTACTGGATGGACGGTTGAAGGACGGTAATATTATATTGTCAGCCTCAGCCCTGTTACTATCCTAACTGAACACACACCCTTCCAGTTGTTACTGGATGGATGGTTGAAGGACGGTCATGTTATATTGTCAGCCTCAGCCCTGTTACTATCCTAACTGAACACACGCCCTTCCAGTTGTTAGTGGATGGATGACTGAACGACGGTAATGTTATATTGTCAACCTCAGCCCCGTTACTATCCTAACTGAACACACACCCTTCCAGTTGTTACTGGATGGATGACTGAAGGACAGTAATGTTATATTGTCAGCCTCAGCATTGTGACTATCCTAACTGAACACACACCCTTCCAGTTGTTACTGGATGGATGACTGAAGGACGGTAATGTTATATTGTCAGCCTCAGCCTCGTTACTATCCTAACTGAACACACACCCTTCCAGATGTTACTGGGTGGACGGTTGAAGGACGGTAATGTTATATATTCAGCCTCAGCCCTGTTACTATCCTAACTGAACACACGCCCTTCCAGCTGTTACTGGATGGATGACTGAAGGACAGTAATGTTATATTGTCAGCCTCAGCCCTGTAACTATCCTAACTGAACACACACCCTTCCAGAAGTTACTGGATGGACGGTTGAAGGACGGTCATGTTATATTGTCAGCCTCAGCCCTGTTACTATCCTAACTGAACACACGCCCTTCCAGTTGTTACCGGATGGATGACTGAAGGACAGTAATGTTATATTGTCAGCCACAGCCTTGTTACTATCCAAACTGAACACACACCCTTCCAGTTGTTACTGGATGGATGACTGAAGGACGGTAATGTTATATTGTCAGCCTCAGCCCCGTTACTATCCTAACTGAACACACACCCTTCCAGTTGTTTCTGGATGGATGACTGAAGGACGGTAATGTTATTTTGTCAGCCTCAGCCCCGTTACTATCCTAACTAAACACACACCCTTCCAGTTGTGACTGGATGGATTACTGAAGGACAGAAATGTTATATTGTCAGCCTCAGCCCCGTTACTATCCTAATTGAACACACAACCTTCCAGTTGTTACTGGATGGATTACTGAAGGACAGAAATGTTATATTGTCAGCCTCAGCCCCGTTACTATCCTAATTGAACACACACCCTTCCAGTTGTTACTGGATGGATGACTGAAGGACGGTAATGTTATATTGTCAGCCTCAGCCCTGTTACGATCCAAACTGAACATACGCCCTTCCAGTTGTTACTGGATAGATGACTGAAGGACGGTAATGTTATATTGTCAGCCTCAGCCTTGTTACTATCCGAACTGAACACACACCCTTCCAGATGTTACTGGAAGGACGGTTGAAGGACGGTAATGTTATATTGTCAGCCTCAGCCTTGTTACTATCCGAACTGAACACACACCCTTCCAGATGTTACTGGATGGACGGTTGAAGGACGGTAATGTTATATTGTCAGCCTCAGCCCTGTTACTATCCTAACTGAACACACACCCTTCCAGATGTTACTGGATGGATGGTTGAAGGACGGTCATGTTATATTGTCAGCCTCAGCCCTGTTACTATCCTAACTGAACACACGCCCTTACAGTTGTTGCTGGATGGATGACTGAAGGACGGTAAAGTTATATTGTCAACCTCAGCCCCGTTACTATACTAACTGAACACACACCCTTCCAGTTGTTACTGGATGGATGACTGAAGGATGGTAATATTATATTGTCAGCCTCAGCCTTGTTACTATCCTAACTGAACACACACCATTCCAGATGTTACTGGGTGGACGGTTGAAGGACGGTAATGTAATATTGTCAGCCTCAGCCCTGTTACTATCCTAACTGAACACACACCCTTCCAGTTGTTACTGGATGGATGGTTGAAGGACGGTCATGTTATATTGTCAGCCTCAGCCCTGTTACTATCCTAACTGAACACACGCCCTTCCAGTTGTTACTGGATGGATGACTGAACGACGGTAATGTTATATTGTCAACCTCAGCCCCGTTACTATCCTAACTGAACACACACCCTTCCAGTTGTTACTGGATGGATGACTGAAGGACAGTAATGTTATATTGTCAGCCTCAGCATTGTGACTATCCTAACTGAACACACACCCTTCCAGTTGTTACTGGATGGATGACTGAAGGACGGTAATGTTATATTGTCAGCCTCAGCCTTGTTACTATCCTAACTGAACACACACCCTTCCAGATGTTACTGGGTGGACGGTTGATGGACGGTAATGTTATATTGTCAGCCTCAGCCCTGTTACTATCCTAACTGAACACACGCCCTTCCAGCTGTTACTGGATGGATGACTGAAGGACAGTAATGTTATATTGTCAGCCTCAGCCCCGTTACTATCCTAACTGAACACACACCCTTCCAGTTGTTACTGGATGGATGACTGAAGGACGGTAATGTTATATTGTCAGCCTCAGCCCTGTTAATATCCTAACTGAACACACACCCTTCCAGTTGTTAGAGGATGGATGACTGAACGACGGTAATGTTATATTGTCAGCCTCAGCCTTGTTACTATACTAACTGAACACACACCCTTCCAGTTGTTACTGGATGGATGACTGAAGGACGGAAATGTTATATTGTCAGCCTCAGCCTTGTTACTATCCTAACTGAACAGACACCCTTCCAGTTGTTACTGGATGGATGACTGAAGGACGGTAATGTTATATTGTCAGCCTCAGCCCTGTTACTATCCTAACTGAACACACACCCTTCCAGTTGTTAGTGGATGGATGACTGAAGGACGGTAATGTTATATTGTCAGCCACAGCCCCGTTACTATCCTAACTGAACACACACCCTTCCAGTTGTTACTGGATGGATGACTGAAGGACAGTAATGTTATATTGTCAGCCTCAGCATTGTGACTATCCTAACTGAACACACACCCTTCCAGTTGTTACTGGATGGATGACTGAAGGACGGTAATGTTATATTGTCAGCCTCAGCCTTGTTACTATCCTAACTGAACACACACCCTTCCAGATGTTACTGGGTGGACGGTTGAAGGACGGTAATGTTATATTGTCAGCCTCAGCCCTGTTACTATCCAAACTGAACACACGCCCTTCCAGCTGTTACTGGATGGATGACTGAAGGACAGTAATGTTATATTGTCAGCCTCAGCCCCGTTACTATCCTAACTGAACACACACCCTTCCAGTTGTTACTGGATGGAAGGCTGAAGGACGGTAATGTTGTATTGTCAGCCTCAGCCCTGTTACTATCCGAACGGAACACACACACTTCCAGTTGTTACTGGATGGAGGTTTGAAGGACGGTAATGTTATATTGTTAGCCTCTGCCCTGTTCCTATCCTAACTGAACACACAACCTTCCAGTTGTTACTGGATGGATGATGAAGGACGGTAATGTTATATTGTCAGCCTCAGCCCTGTTACTATACTAACTGAACACACACCCTTCCAGTTGTTACTGGATGGACGTTTGAAGGACAGTAATGTTATATTGTCAGCCTCAGCCTTGTTACTATCCTAACTGAACACACACCCTTCCAGTTGTTACTGGATGGACGGTTGAAGGACGGTAATGTTATATTGTCAGCCTCAGCCTTGTTACTATCCTAACTGAACACACACCCTTCCAGTTGTTACTGGATGGACGGTTGAAGGACGGTAAAGTTATATTGTCAGCCTCAGCCCTGTTACTATCATAACTGAACACACACCCTTCCAGGTGTTACTGGATGGACGGTTGAAGGACGGTAATGTTATATCGTTAGCCTCTGCCCTGTTCCTATCCTAACTGAACACACAACCTTCCAGTTGTTACTGGATGGATGATGAAGGACGGTAATGTTATATTGTCAGCCTCAGCCCTGTTACTATCCTAACTGAACACACACCCTTCCAGTTGTTACTGGATGGATGACTGAAGGACGGTAATGTTATTTTGTCAGCCTCAGCCCTGTTACTATCCTAACTAAACGCACACCCTTCCAGTTGTGACTGGATGGATTACTGAAGGACAGAAATGTTATATTGTCAGCCTCAGCCCCGTTACTATCCTAATTGAACACACACCCTTCCAGTTGTTACTGGATGGATTACTGAAGGACAGAAATGTTATATTGTCAGCCTCAGCCCCGTTACTATCCTAATTGAACACACACCCTTCCAGTTGTTACTGGATGGACGGTTGAAGGACGGTAATGTTATATTGTCAGCCTCAGCCTTGTTACTATCCTAACTGAACACACACCCTTCCAGTTGTTACTGGATGGACGGTTGAAGGACGGTAAAGTTATATTGTCAGCCTCAGCCCTGTTATTATCATAACTGAACACACACCCTTCCAGGTGTTACTGGATGGATGACTGAAGGACGGTAATGTTATATTGTCAGCCTCAGCCCTGTTACGATCCAAACTGAACATACGCCCTTCCAGTTGTTACTGGATAGATGACTGAAGGACGGTAATGTTATATTGTCAGCCTCAGCCTTGTTACTATCCGAACTGAACACACACCCTTCCAGATGTTACTGGAAGGACGGCTGAAGGACGGTAATGTTATATTGTCAGCCTCAGCCTTGTTACTATCCGAACTGAACACACACCCTTCCAGATGTTACTGGATGGACGGTTGAAGGACGGTAATGTTATATTGTCAGCCTCAGCCCTGTTACTATCCTAACTGAACACACACCCTTCCAGATGTTACTGGATGGATGGTTGAAAGACGGTCATGTTATATTGTCAGCCTCAGCCCTGTTACTATCCTAACTGAACACACGCCCTTACAGTTGTTGCTGGATGGATGACTGAAGGACGGTAAAGTTATATTCTCAACCTCAGCCCCGTTACTATACTAACTGAACACACACCCTTCCAGTTGTTACTGGATGGATGACTGAAGGATGGTAATATTATATTGTCAGCCTCAGCCTTGTTACTATCCTAACTGAACACACACCATTCCAGATGTTACTGGGTGGACGGTTGAAGGACGGTAATGTTATATTGTCAGCCTCAGCCCTGTTACTATCCTAACTGAACACACACCTTTCCAGATGTTACTGGATGGACGGTTGAAGGACGGTAATATTATATTGTCAGCCTCAGCCCTGTTACTATCCTAACTGAACACACACCCTTCCAGTTGTTACTGGATGGATGGTTGAAGGACGGTCATGTTATATTGTCAGCCTCAGCCCTGTTACTATCCTAACTGAACACACGCCCTTCCAGTTGTTACTGGATGGATGACTGAACGACGGTAATGTTATATTGTCAACCTCAGCCCCGTTACTATCCTAACTGAACACACACCCTTCCAGTTGTTACTGGATGGATGACTGAAGGACAGTAATGTTATATTGTCAGCCTCAGCATTGTGACTATCCTAACTGAACACACACCCTTCCAGTTGTTACTGGATGGATGAGTGAAGGACGGTAATGTTATATTGTCAGCCTCAGCCTTGTTACTATCCTAACTGAACACACACCCTTCCAGATGTTACTGGGTGGACGGTTGATGGACGGTAATGTTATATTGTCAGCCTCAGCCCTGTTACTATCCTAACTGAACACACGCCCTTCCAGCTGTTACTGGATGGATGACTGAAGGACGGTAATGTTGTATTGTCAGCCTCAGCACTGTTACGATCATAACTGAACACACACCCTTCCAGGTGTTACTGGATGGACGGTTGAAGGACGGTAATGTTATATTGTCAGCCTCAGCCCTGTTACTATCCGAACGGAACACACACCCTTCCAGTTGTTACTGGATGGAGGTTTGGAGGACGGTAATGTTATACTGTTAGCCTCAGCCCTGTTCTTTTTCCTAACTGAACACACAACCTTCCAGTTGTTACTGGATGGATGATGAAGGACGGTAATGTTATATTGTCAGCCTCAGCCCTGTTACTATCCTAACTGAACACACACCCTTCCAGTTGTTACTGGATGGACGTTTGAAGGACAGTAATGTTATATTGTCAGCCTCAGCCTTATTACTATCCTAACTGAACACACACCCTTCCAGTTGTTACTGGATGGAGGTTTGAAGGACGGTAATGTTATATTGTTAGCCTCTGCCCTGTTCCTATCCGAACTGAACACACAACCTTCCAGTTGTTACTGGATGGATGATGAAGGACGGTAATGTTATATTGTCAGCCTCAGCCCTGTTACTCTCCTAACTGAACACACACCCTTCCAGTTGTTACTGGATGGACGTTTGAAGGACAGTAATGTTATATTGTCAGCCTCAGCCTTATTACTATCCTAACTGAACACACACCCTTCCAGTTGTTACTGGATGGAGGTTTGAAGGACGGTAATGTTATATTGTTAGCCTCTGCCCTGTTCCTATCCGAACTGAACACACACCCTTCCAGTTGTTACTGGATAGATGACTGAAGGACGGTAATGTTATTTTGTCAGCCTCAGCCCTGTTACTATCCTAATTGAACACACACCCGTCCTGTTGTTACTGGATGGATGACTGAAGGACGGTAATGTTATTTTGTCAGCCTCAGCCCTGTTACTATCCTAATTGAACACACACCCTTCCAGTTGTTAGTGGATGGATGACTGAAGGACGGTAATGTTATATTGTCAACCACAGCCCCGTTACTATCCTAACTGAAAACACACACCCTTCCAGTTGTTACTGGATGGATGACTGAAGGACGGTAATGTTATATTGTCAGCCTCAGCCTTGTTACTATCCTAACTGAACACACACCCTTCCAGATGTTACTGGGTGGACGGTTGAAGGACGGTAATGTTATATTGTCAGCCTCAGCCCTGTTACTATCCTAACTGAACACACACCTTTCCAGATGTTACTGGATGGACGGTTGAAGGACGGTAATGTTATATTGTCAGCCTCAGCACTGTTACTATCCTAACTGAACACACACCCTTCCAGTTGTTACTGGATGGATGGTTGAAGGACGGTCATGTTATACTGTCAGCCTCAGTCCTGTTACTATCCTAACTGAACACACGCCCTTCCAGTTGTTACTGGATGGATGACTGAAGGACGGTAATGTTATATTGTCAACCTCAGCCCTGTTACTATCCTAACAGAACACACACCCTTCCAGTTGTTACTGGATGGATGACTGAAGGACAGTAATGTTATATTGTCAGCCTCAGCCTTGTTACTATCCTAACTGAACACACACCCTTCCAGTTTTTACTGGATGGATGACTGAAGGACGGTAATGTTATATTGTCAGCCTCAACCTTGTTACTATCCTAACTGAACACACACCCTTCCAGATGTTACTGGGTGGACGGTTGAAGGACGGTAATGTTATATTGTCAGCCTCAGCCCTGTTACTATCCTAACTGAACACACGCCCTTCCAGCTGTTACTGGATGGATGACTGAAGGACAGTAATGTTATATTGTCAGCCTCAGCCCCGTTACTATCCTAACTGAACACACACCCTTCCAGTTGTTACTGGATGGATGACTGAAGGACGGTAATGTTATATTGTCAGCCTCAGCCCTGTTAATATCCTAACTGAACACACACCCTTCCAGTTGTTAGTGGATGGATGACTGAAGGACGGTAATGTTATATTGTCAGCCTCAGCCTTGTTACTATCCTAACTGAACACACACCCTTCCAGTTGTTACTGGATGGATGACTGAAGGACGGTAATGTTATATTGTCAGCCTCAGCCCTGTTACTATCCTAACTGAACACACACCCTTCCAGTTGTTAGTGGATGGATGACTGAAGGACGGTAATGTTATATTGTCAGCCTCATCCCTGTTTCTATCCTAACTGAACACACACACTTCCAGTTGTTACTGGATGGATGACTGAAAGACGGTAATGTTATATTGTCAGCCTCAGCCCTGTTACTATCCTAACTGAACACACACCCTTCCAATTGTTACTGGATGGAAGGCTGAAGGACGATAATGTTATATTGTCAGCCTCAGCCCTGTTACTATCCGAATGGAACACACACCCTTCCAGTTGTTACTGGATGGAGGTTCGAAGGACGGTAATGAAATATTGTCAGCCTCAGCCCTGTTACTATTCTAACTGAACACACACCCTTCCAGTTGTTACTGGATGGACTGTTGAAGGACGGTCATGTTATATTGTCAGCCTCAGCCTTGTTCCTTTCCTAACTGAACACACAACCTTCCAGTTGTTACTGGATGGATGACTGAAGGACGGTAATGTTATATTGTCAGCCTCAGCCTTGTTACTATCCTAACTGAACACACACCCTTCCAGTTGTTACTGGATGGGCGGTTGAAGGACGGTAATGTTATATTGTCTGCCTCAGCCCTGTTACTATCCTAACTGAACACGCACCCTTCCAGTTGTTACTGGATGGATGACTGAAGGACAGTAATGTTATATTGTCAGCCTCAGCCCCGTTACTATCCTAACTGAACACACACCCTTCCAGTTGTTACTGGATGGATGACTGAAGGACGGTAATGTTATATTGTCAGCCTCAGCCCTGTTAATATCCTAACTGAACACACACCCTTCCAGTTGTTACTGGATGGATGACTGAAGGACGGTAATTTTATATTGTCAGCCTCAGCCCTGTTACTTTCCTAACTGAACACACACCCTTCCAGTTGTTACTGGATCGATGACTGAAGGACGGTAATGTTATATTGTCAGCCTCAGCCCCGTTACTATCTAACTGAACACACACCATTCCAGTTGTTACTGGATGGACGGTTGAAGGACGGTAATGTTATATTGTCAGCCTCAGCCCCGTTACGATCCTAACTGAACACACACCCTTCCAGTTGTTACTGGATGGATGCCTGAAGGACGGTAATGTTATATTGTCAGCCTCAGCCCTGTTACTATCCTAACTGAACACACACCCTTCCAGTTGTTACTGGATGGATGACTGAAGGACGGTAATGTTATATTGTCAGCCTCAGCCTGGTTACTATCCTAACTGAACACACACCCTTCCAGTTGTTACTGGATGGATGACTGAAGGACAGTAATGTGATATTGTCAGTCTCAGCCTTGTTACTATCCTAACTGAACACACACCCTTGCAGTTTTTACTGGATGGACGGTTGAAGGACGATAAAGTTATATTGTCAGCCTCAGCCCTGTTACTATCCGAACTGAACACACACCCTTCCAGTTGTTACTGGATGGATGACTGAAGGACGGTATTGTTATATTGTCAGCCTCAGCCCTGTTACTATCCTAACTGAACACACACCCTTCCTGTTGTTACTGGATGGATGACTGAAGGACAGTAAAGTTATATTGTCAGCCTCAGCCTTGTTACTATCCTAACTGAACACACAACCTTCCAGTTGTTCCTGGATGGAAGGCTGAAGGACGGTAATGTTATATTGTCAGCCTCAGCCCTGTTACTATCCTAACTGAACACACACCCTTCCAGTTGTTACTGGATGGACGGTTGAAGGACGGTAATGTTATATTGTCAGCCTCAGCCCTGTTCCTATCTGAACGGAACACACACCCTTCCAGTTGTTACTGGATGGAGGTTTGAAGGACGGTAATGTTATATTGTTAGCCTCAGCCCTGTTCCTATCCTAACTGAACACACAACCTTCCAGTTGTTACTGGATGGATGACTGAAGGACGGTAATGTTATATTGTCAGCCTCAGCCCCGTTACTATCCTAACTGAACACACACCCTTCCAGTTGTTACTGGATGGACGGTTGAAGGACGGTAATGTTATATTGTCAGCCTCAGCCCCGTCACGATCCTAACTGAACACACACCCTTCCAGTTGTTTCTGGATGGATGCCTGAAGGACGGTAATGTTATATTGTCAGCCTCAGCTCTGTTACTATCCTAACTGAACACACACCCTTCCAGTTGTTACTGGATGGATGACTGAAGGACGGTAATGTTATATTGTCAGCCTCAGCCTGGTTAATATCCTAACTGAACACACACCCTTCCAGTTGTGACTGGATGGATGACTGAAGGACAGTAATGTTA
The DNA here is from genome assembly GCF_036365525.1 of Heterodontus francisci. NCBI lineage: Eukaryota > Metazoa > Chordata > Chondrichthyes > Heterodontiformes > Heterodontidae > Heterodontus > Heterodontus francisci. Next base: position 87,771 of record NW_027140238.1, read on the forward strand.
TATTGTCAGCCTCAGCCTTGTTACTATCCAAACTGAACACACACCCTTCCAGTTTTTACTGGATGGACGGTTGAAGGATGATAATCTTATATTGTCAGCCTCAGCCCTGTTACTATCCTCACTGAACACACACCCTTCAAGTTGTTACTGGATGGATGACTGAAGGACGGTAATGTTATATTGTCAGCCTCAGCCCTGTTACGATCCTAACTGAACACACACCCTTCCTGTTGTTACTGGATGGATGACTGAAGGACAGTAATGTTATATTGTCAGCCTCAGGCTTGTTACTATCCTAACTGAACACACACCCTTCCAGTTGTTACTGGATGGAAGGCTGAAGGACGGTAATGTTGTATTGTCAGCCTCAGCCCTGTTACTATCCGAACGGAACACACACACTTCCAGTTGTTACTGGATGGAGGTTTGAAGGACGGTAATGTTATATTGTTAGCCTCTGCCCTGTTCCTATCCTAACTGAACAGACAACCTTCCAGTTGTTACTGGATGGATGATGAAGGACGGGAATGTTATATTGTCAGCCTCAGCCCTGTTACTATCCTAACTGTACACACACCCTTCCAGTTGTTACTGGATGGACGTTTGAAGGACAGTAATGTTATATTGTCAGCCTCAGCCTTGTTACTATCCTAACTGAACACACACCCTTCCAGTTGTTACTGGATGGACGGTTGAAGGACGGTAATGTTATATTGTCAGCCTCAGCCTTGTTACTATCCTAACTGAACACACACCCTTGCAGTTGTTACTGGATGGACTGTTGAAGGACGGTAAAGTTATATTGTCAGCCTCAGCCCTGTTACTATCCTAACTGAACACACACCCTTCCAGTTGTTACTGGAAGGATGACTGAAGGACGGTAATGTTATCTGGCCAGCCTCAGCCTTGTTACTATCCTAACTGAACACACACACTTCCAGTTGTCACTGGATGAATGACTGAAGGACGGTAATGTTATATTGTCAGCCTCAGCCCTGTTACTATCCTAACTGAACACAGGCCCTTCCAGTTGTTACTGGATGGATGACTGAAGGACAGTAATGTTATATTGTCATCCTCAGCCCTGTTACTATCCTAACTGAACACACGCCCTTCCAGTTGTTACTGGATGGATGGTTGAAGGACGGTAATGTTATATTGTCAGCCTCAGCCCCGTTACTATCCTAACTGAACACACACCCTTCCAGTTGTTACTGGATGGATGACTGAAGGACGGTAATGTTATATTTTCAGCCTCAGCCTTGTTACTATCCGAACTGAACACACACCCTTCCAGTTGTGACTGGATGGAAGGCTGAAGGACGGCAATGTTATATTGTCAGCCTCAGCCCTGTTACTATCCTAACTGAACGCACACCCTTCCAGTTGTTACTGGATGGACGGTTGAAGGACGGTAAAGTTATATTGTCAGACTCAGCCTTGTTACTGTCCTAACTGAACACACACCCTTCCAGTTGTTACTGGATGGACTGTTGAAGGACGGTCATATTATATTGTCAGCCTCAGCCTTGTTCCTATCCTAACTGAACACACACCCTTCCAGTTGTTACTGGATGGATGGTTGAAGGACGGTAATGTTATATTGTCAGCCTCAGCCTTGTTACTATTCTAACTGAACACACAACCTTCCAGTTGTTACTGGATGGATGACTGAAGGACGTTAATGTTATATTGTCAGCCTCAGCCCTGTTACTATCCTAACTGAACACACACCCTTCCAGTTGTTACTGGATGGACGGTTGAAGGACGGTAATGTTATATTGTCAGCCTCAGCCTTGTTACTATCCTAACTGAACACACACCCTTCCAGTTGTTACTGGATGGACGGTTGAAGGACGGTAAAGTTATATTGTCAGCCTCAGCCTTGTTACTATCCTAACTGAACACACACCCTTCCAATTGTTACTGGATGGACGGTTGAAGGACGGAAATGTTATATTGTCAGCCTCAGCCTTGTTACTATCCTAACTGAACACACACCCTTCCAGTTGTTACTGGATGGACGGTTGAAGGACGGTAAAGTTATATTGTCAGCCTCAGCCCTGTTACTATCCGAACTGAACACACACCCTTCCAGTTGTTACTGGATGGATGACTGAAGGACGGTAATGTTATATGGCCAGCCTCAGCCTTGTTACTATCCTAACTGATCACACACACTTCCAGTTGTTACTGGATGAATGACTGAAGGACGGTAATGTTATATTGTCAGCCTCAGCCCTGTTACTATCCTAACTGAACACACGCCCTTCCAGTTGTTACTGGATGGATGACTGAAGGACGGTAATGTTATCTGGCCAGCCTCAGCCTTGTTACTATCCTAACTGAACACACACACTTCCAGTTGTTACTGGATGAATGACTGAAGGACGGTAATGTTATATTGTCAGGCTCAGCCCTGTTACTATCCTAACTGAACACACGCCCTTCCAGTTGTTACTGGATGGATGACTGAAGGACAGTAATGTTATATTGTCAGCCTCAGCCCTGTTACTATCCTAACTGAACACACGCCCTTCCAGTTGTTACTGGATGGATGGTTGAAGGACGGTAATGTTATATTGTCAGCCTCAGCCCCGTTACTATCCTAACTGAACACACACCCTTCCAGTTGTTACTGGATGGATGACTGAAGGACGGTAATGTTATATTGTCAGCCTCAGCCTTGTTACTATCCGAACTGAACACACACCCTTCCAGTTGTGACTGGATGGAAGGCTGAAGGACGGCAATGTTATATTGTCAGCCTCAGCCCTGTTACTATCCTAACTGAACACACACCCTTCCAGTTGTTACTGGATGGACGGTTGAAGGACGGTAATGTTATATTGTCAGCCTCAGCCTTGTTACTATCCGAATGGAACACACACCCTTCCAGTTGTTACTGGATGGAGGTTTGAAGGAGGGTAATGTTGTATTGTCAGCCTCAGCCCTGTTACTATCCTAACTGAACACACACCCTTCCAGTTGTTACTGGATGGACGGTTGAAGGACGGTAAAGTTATATTGTCAGCCTCAGCCCTGTTACTATCCGAACTGAACACACACCCTTCCAGTTGTTACTGGATGGATGACTGAAGGACGGTAATGTTATATGGCCAGCCTCAGCCTTGTTACTATCCTAACTGATCACACACACTTCCAGTTGTTACTGGATGAATGACTGAAGGACGGTAATGTTATATTGTCAGCCTCAGCCCTGTTACTATCCTAACTGAACACACGCCCTTCCAGTTGTTACTGGATGGATGACTGAAGGACGGTAATGTTATCTGGCCAGCCTCAGCCTTGTTACTATCCTAACTGAACACACACACTTCCAGTTGTTACTGGATGAATGACTGAAGGACGGTAATGTTATATTGTCAGGCTCAGCCCTGTTACTATCCTAACTGAACACACGCCCTTCCAGTTGTTACTGGATGGATGACTGAAGGACAGTAATGTTATATTGTCAGCCTCAGCCCTGTTACTATCCTAACTGAACACACGCCCTTCCAGTTGTTACTGGATGGATGGTTGAAGGACGGTAATGTTATATTGTCAGCCTCAGCCCCGTTACTATCCTAACTGAACACACACCCTTCCAGTTGTTACTGGATGGATGACTGAAGGACGGTAATGTTATATTGTCAGCCTCAGCCTTGTTACTATCCGAACTGAACACACACCCTTCCAGTTGTGACTGGATGGAAGGCTGAAGGACGGCAATGTTATATTGTCAGCCTCAGCCCTGTTACTATCCTAACTGAACACACACCCTTCCAGTTGTTACTGGATGGACGGTTGAAGGACGGTAATGTTATATTGTCAGCCTCAGCCCTGTTACTATCCGAATGGAACACACACCCTTCCAGTTGTTACTGGATGGAGGTTTGAAGGAGGGTAATGTTGTATTGTCAGCCTCAGCCCTGTTACTATCCTAACTGAACACACACCCTTCCAGTTGTTACTGGATGGACGGTTGAAGGACGGTAATGTTATATTGTCAGCCTCAGCCTTGTTACTATCCTAACTGAACACACACCCTTCCAGTTGTTACTGGATGGACGGTTGAAGGACGGTAAAGTTATATTGTCAGCCTCAGCCTTGTTACTATCCTAACTGAACACACACCCTTCCAGTTGTTACTGGATGGACGGTTGAAGGACGGTAATGTTATATTGTCAGCCTCAGCCTTGTTACTATCCTAACTGAACACACACCCTTCCAGTTGTTACTGGATGGACGGTTGAAGGACGGTAAAGTTATATTGTCAGCCTCAGCCCTGTTACTATCCTAACTGAACACACACCCTTCCAGTTGTTACTGGATGGATGACTGAAGGACGGTAATGTTATATGGCCAGCCTCAGCCTTGTTACTATCCTAACTGAACACACACACTTCCAGTTGTTACTGGATGAATGACTGAAGGACGGTAATGTTATATTGTCAGCCTCAGCCCTGTTACTATCCTAACTGAACACACGCCCTTCCAGTTGTTACTGGATGGATGACTGAAGGACAGTCATGTTATATTGTCAGCCTCAGCCCTGTTACTATCCTAACTGAACACACGCCCTTCCAGTTGTTACTGGATGGATGGTTGAAGGACGGTAATGTTATATTGTCAGCCTCAGCCCTGTTACTATCCTAACTGAACACACACCCTTCCAGTTGTTACTGGATGGACGGTTGAAGGCCGGTAATGTTATATTGTCAGCCTCAGCCCTGTTACTATCCGAATGGAACACACACCCTTCCAGTTGTTACTGGATGGAGGTTTGAAGGACGGTAATGTTGTATTGTCAGCCTCAGCCCTGTTACTATCCTAACTGAACACACACCCTTCCAGTTGTTACTGGATGGACGGTTGAAGGACGGTAATGTTATATTGTCAGCCTTAGCCCTGTTACTATCCGAATGGAACACACACCCTTCCAGTTGTTACTGGATGGAGGTTTGAAGGACGGTAATGTTATATTGTTAGCCTCAGCCTTGTTACTATCCTAACTGAACACACACCCTTCCAGTTGTTACTGGATGGACGGTTGAAGGACGGTAAAGTTATATTGTCAGACTTAGCCTTGTTACTGTCCTAACTGAACACACACCCTTCCAGTTGTTACTGGATGGACTGTTGAAGGACGGTCATATTATATTCTCAGCCTCAGCCTTGTTCCTATCCTAACTGAACACACACCCTTCCAGTTGTTACTGGATGGACGGTTGAAGGACGGTAATGTTATATTGTCAGCCTCAGCCTTGTTACTATTCTAACTGAACACACAACCTTCCAGTTGTTACTGGATGGATGACTGAAGGACGTTAATGTTATATTGTCAGCCTCAGCCCTGTTACTATCCTAACTGAACACACACCCTTCCAGTTGTTACTGGATGGACGGTTGAAGGACGGTAATGTTATATTGTCAGCCTCAGCCCTGTTACTATCCGAACTGAACACACACCCTTCCAGTTGTTACTGGATGGATGACTGAAGGACGGTAATGTTATATGGCCAGCCTCAGCCTTGTTACTATCCTAACTGATCACACACACTTCCAGTTGTTACTGGATGAATGACTGAAGGACGGTAATGTTATATTGTCAGCCTCAGCCCTGTTACTATCCTAACTGAACACACGCCCTTCCAGTTGTTACTGGATGGATGACTGAAGGACGGTAATGTTATCTGGCCAGCCTCAGCCTTGTTACTATCCTAACTGAACACACACACTTCCAGTTGTTACTGGATGAATGACTGAAGGACGGTAATGTTATATTGTCAGGCTCAGCCCTGTTACTATCCTAACTGAACACACGCCCTTCCAGTTGTTACTGGATGGATGACTGAAGGACAGTAATGTTATATTGTCAGCCTCAGCCCTGTTACTATCCTAACTGAACACACGCCCTTCCAGTTGTTACTGGATGGATGGTTGAAGGACGGTAATGTTATATTGTCAGCCTCAGCCCCGTTACTATCCTAACTGAACACACACCCTTCCAGTTGTTACTGGATGGATGACTGAAGGACGGTAATGTTATATTGTCAGCCTCAGCCTTGTTACTATCCGAACTGAACACACACCCTTCCAGTTGTGACTGGATGGAAGGCTGAAGGACGGCAATGTTATATTGTCAGCCTCAGCCCTGTTACTATCCTAACTGAACACACACCCTTCCAGTTGTTACTGGATGGACGGTTGAAGGACGGTAATGTTATATTGTCAGCCTCAGCCCTGTTACTATCCGAATGGAACACACACCCTTCCAGTTGTTACTGGATGGAGGTTTGAAGGAGGGTAATGTTGTATTGTCAGCCTCAGCCCTGTTACTATCCTAACTGAACACACACCCTTCCAGTTGTTACTGGATGGACGGTTGAAGGACGGTAATGTTATATTGTCAGCCTCAGCCTTGTTACTATCCTAACTGAACACACACCCTTCCAGTTGTTACTGGATGGACGGTTGAAGGACGGTAAAGTTATATTGTCAGCCTCAGCCTTGTTACTATCCTAACTGAACACACACCCTTCCAGTTGTTACTGGATGGACGGTTGAAGGACGGTAATGTTATATTGTCAGCCTCAGCCTTGTTACGATCCTAACTGAACACACACCCTTCCAGTTGTTACTGGATGGACGGTTGAAGGACGGTAAAGTTATATTGTCAGCCTCAGCCCTGTTACTATCCTAACTGAACACACACCCTTCCAGTTGTTACTGGATGGATGACTGAAGGACGGTAATGTTATATGGCCAGCCTCAGCCTTGTTACTATCCTAACTGAACACACACACTTCCAGTTGTTACTGGATGAATGACTGAAGGACGGTAATGTTATATTGTCAGCCTCAGCCCTGTTACTATCCTAACTGAACACACGCCCTTCCAGTTGTTACTGGATGGATGACTGAAGGACAGTCATGTTATATTGTCAGCCTCAGCCCTGTTACTATCCTAACTGAACACACGCCCTTCCAGTTGTTACTGGATGGATGGTTGAAGGACGGTAATGTTATATTGTCAGCCTCAGCCCTGTTACTATCCTAACTGAACACACACCCTTCCAGTTGTTACTGGATGGACGGTTGAAGGCCGGTAATGTTATATTGTCAGCCTCAGCCCTGTTACTATCCGAATGGAACACACACCCTTCCAGTTGTTACTGGATGGAGGTTTGAAGGACGGTAATGTTGTATTGTCAGCCTCAGCCCTGTTACTATCCTAACTGAACACACACCCTTCCAGTTGTTACTGGATGGACGGTTGAAGGACGGTAATGTTATATTGTCAGCCTTAGCCCTGTTACTATCCGAATGGAACACACACCCTTCCAGTTGTTACTGGATGGAGGTTTGAAGGACGGTAATGTTATATTGTTAGCCTCAGCCTTGTTACTATCCTAACTGAACACACACCCTTCCAGTTGTTACTGGATGGACGGTTGAAGGACGGTAAAGTTATATTGTCAGACTTAGCCTTGTTACTGTCCTAACTGAACACACACCCTTCCAGTTGTTACTGGATGGACTGTTGAAGGACGGTCATATTATATTCTCAGCCTCAGCCTTGTTCCTATCCTAACTGAACACACACCCTTCCAGTTGTTACTGGATGGACGGTTGAAGGACGGTAATGTTATATTGTCAGCCTCAGCCTTGTTACTATTCTAACTGAACACACAACCTTCCAGTTGTTACTGGATGGATGACTGAAGGACGTTAATGTTATATTGTCAGCCTCAGCCCTGTTACTATCCTAACTGAACACACACCCTTCCAGTTGTTACTGGATGGACGGTTGAAGGACGGTAATGTTATATTGTCAGCCTCAGCCTTGTTACTATCCTAACTGAACACACACCCTTCCAGTTGTAACTGGATGGACGGTTGAAGGACGGTAATGTTATATTGTCAGCCTCAGCCTTGTTACTATCCTAACTGAACACACACCCTTCCAGTTGTTACTGGATGGACGGTTGAAGGACGGTAAAGTTATATTGTCAGCCTCAGCCTTGTTGCTATCCTAACTGAACACACACCCTTCCAGTTGTTACTGGATGGATGACTGAACGACGGTAATGTTACATGGCCAGCGTCAGCCTTGTTACTATCCTAACTGAACACACACCCTTCCAGTTGTTACTGGATGAATGACTGAAGGACGGTAATGTTATATTGTCAGCCTCAGCCCTGTTACTATCCTAACTGAACACACACCCTTCCAGTTGTTACTGGATGGACGATTGAAGGACGGTAATGTTATATTGTCAGCCTCAGCCTTGTTACTATCCTAACTGAACACACACCCTTCCAGTTGTTACTGGATGGATGACTGAAGGACGGTAATGTTATATTGTCAGCCTCAGCCCTGTTACTTTCCTAACTGAACACACACCCTTCCAGTTGTTACTGGATCGATGACTGAAGGACGGTAATGTTATATTGTCAGCCTCAGCCCCGTTACTATCCTAACTGAACGCACACCCTTCCAGTTGTTACTGGATGGATGACTGAAGGACGGTAATGTTATATTGTCAGCCTCATCCTGGTTACTTTCCTAACTGAACACACACCCTTCCAGTTGTTACTGGATGGATGACTGAAGGACAGTAATGTTATGTTGTCAGTCTCAGAATTGTTACTATCCTAACTGAACACACACCCTTCCAGTTTTTACTGGATGGACGGTTGAAGGACGATATTGTTATATTGTCAGCCTCAGCCCTGTTACTATCCTAACTGAACACACACCCTTCCAGTTGTTACTGGATGGATGACTGAAGGACGGTAATGTTATATTGTCAGCCTCAGCCCTGTTACTATCCTAACTGAACACACACCCTTCCTGTTGTTACTGGATGGAAGGCTGAAGGACGGTAATGTCATATTGTCAGCCTCAGCCCTGTTACTATCCTAACTGAACACACACCCTTCCAGTTGTTACTGGATGGACGGTTGAAGGACGGTAATGTTATATTGTCAGCCTCAGTGCTGTTACTATCTGAACGGAACACACACCCTTCCAGTTGTTACTGGATGGAGGTTTGAAGGACGGTAATGTTATATTGTCAGCTTCAGCCCTGTTCCTATCCTAACTGAACACACAACCTTCCAGTTGTTACTGGATGGATGACTGAAGGACGGTAATGTTATATTGTCAGCCTCAGCCCCGTTACTATCCTAACTGAACACACACCCTTCCAGTTGTTACTGGATGGACGGTTGATGGACGGTAATGTTATATTGTCAGCCTCAGCCCCGTCACGATCCTAACTGAACACACACCCTTCCAGCTGTTACTGGATGGATGCCTGAAGGTCGGTCATGTTATATTGTCAGCCTCAGCCCTGTTACTATCCTAACTGAACACACACCCTTCCAGTTGTTACTGGATGGATGACTGAAGGACGGTAATGTTATATTGTCAGTCTCAGCCCTGTTACTATCCTAACTGAACACACACCCTTCCAGTTGTTACTGGATGGATGCCTGAAGGTCGGTCATGTTATATTGTCAGCCTCAGCCCTGTTACTATCCTAACTGAACACACACCCTTCCAGTTGTTACTGGATGGATGACTGAAGGACAGTAATGTTATATTGTCAGCCTCAGCCTTGTTACTATCCTAACTGAACACACACCCTTCCAGTTATTACTGGATGGACGGTTGAAGGACGATAATGTTATATTGTCAGCCTCAGCCCTGTTACTATCCTAACTGAACACACACCCTTCCAGTTGTTACTGGATGGACGGTTGAAGGACGGTAATGTTATATTGTCAGCCTCAGCATTGTTACTATCCTAACTGAACACACAACCTTCCAGTTGTTACTGGATGGACGGTTGAAGGACGGTAATGTTATATTGTCAGCCTCAGCCTTGTTACTATCCTAACTGAACACACACCCTTCCAGTTGTTACTGGATGGACGGTTGAAGGACGGTAATGTTATATTGTCAGCCTCAGCCTTGTTACTATCCTAACTGAACACACACCCTTCCAGTTGTTACTGGATGGACGGTTGAAGGACGGTAAAGTTATATTGTCAGCCTCAGCCCTGTTACTATCCTAACTGAACACACACCCTTCCAGTTGTTACTGGATGGATGACAGAAGGACGGTAATGTTATATGGCCAGCCTCAGCCTTGTTACTATCCTAACTGAACACACACACTTCCAGTTGTTACTGGATGAATGACTGAAAGAAGGTAATGTTATATTGTCAGCCTCAGCCCTGTTACTATCCTAACTGAACACACGCCCTTCCAGTTGTTACTGGATGGATGACTGAAGGACGGTAATGTTATCTGGCCAGCCTCAGCCTTGTTACTATCCTAACTGAACACACACACTTCCAGTTGTTACTGGATGAATGACTGAAGGACGGTAATGTTATATTGTCAGCCTCAGCCCTGTTACTATCCTAACTGAACACACGCCCTTCCAGTTGTTACTGGATGGATGACTGAAGGACAGTAATGTTATATTGTCAGCCTCAGCCCTGTTACTATCCTAACTGAACACACGCCCTTCCAGTTGTTACTGGATGGATGGTTGAAGGACGGTAATGTTATATTGTCAGCCTCAGCCCCGTTACTATCCTAACTGAATACACACCCTTCCAGTTGTTACTGGATGGATGACTGAAGGACGGTAATGTTATATTGTCAGCCTCAGCCTTGTTACTATCCGAACTGAACACACACCCTTCCAGTTGTTACTGGATGGAAGGCTGAAGGACGGCAATGTTATATTGTCAGCCTCAGCCCTGTTACTATCCTAACTGAACACACACCCTTCCAGTTGTTACTGGATGGACGGTTGAAGGACGGTAATGTTATATTGTCAGCCTCAGCCCTGTTACTATCCGAATGGGACACACACCCTTCCAGTTGTTACTGGATGGAGGTTTGAAGGACGGTAATGTTGTATTGTCAGCCTCAGCCCTGTTACTATCCTAACTGAACACACACCCTTCCAGTTGTTACTGGATGGATGACTGAAGGACGGTAATGTTATATTGTCAGCCTCAGCCTTGTTACTATCCGAACTGAACACACACCCTTCAAGTTGTGACTGGATGGAAGGCTGAAGGACGGCAATGTTATATTGTCAGCCTCAGCCCTGTTACTATCCTAACTGAACACACACCCTTCCAGTTGTTACTGGATGGACGGTTGAAGGACGGTAAAGTTATATTGTCAGACTCAGCCTTGTTACTGTCCTAACTGAACACACACCCTTCCAGTTGTTACTGGATGGACTGTTGAAGGACGGTCATATTATATTGTCAGCCTCAGCCTTGTTCCTATCCTAACTGAACACACACCCTTCCAGTTGTTACTGGATGGATGGTTGAAGGACGGTAATGTTATATTGTCAGCCTCAGCCTTGTTACTATTCTAACTGAACACACAACCTTCCAGTTGTTACTGGATGGATGACTGAAGGACGTTAATGTTATATTGTCAGCCTCAGCCCTGTTACTATCCTAACTGAACACACGCCCTTCCAGTTGTTACTGGATGGATGGTTGAAGGACGGTAATGTTATATTGTCAGCCTCAGCCCCGTTACTATCCTAACTGAATACACACCCTTCCAGTTGTTACTGGATGGATGACTGAAGGACGGTAATGTTATATTGTCAGCCTCAGCCTTGTTACTGTCCGAACTGAACACACACCCTTCCAGTTGTGACTGGATGGAAGGCTGAAGGACGGCAATGTTATATTGTCAGCCTCAGCCCTGTTACTATCCTAACTGAACGCACACCCTTCCAGTTGTTACTGGATGGACGGTTGAAGGACGGTAAAGTTATATTGTCAGACTCAGCCTTGTTACTGTCCTAACTGAACACACACCCTTCCAGTTGTTACTGGATGGACTGTTGAAGGACGGTCATATTATATTGTCAGCCTCAGCCTTGTTCCTATCCTAACTGAACACACACACTTCCAGTTGTTACTGGATGGATGGTTGAAGGACGGTAATGTTATATTGTCAGCCTCAGCCTTGTTACTATTCTAACTGAACACACAACCTTCCAGTTGTTACTGGATGGATGACTGAAGGACGTTAATGTTATATTGTCAGCCTCAGCCCTGTTACTATCCTAACTGAACACACACCCTTCCAGTTGTTACTGGATGGATGACTGAAGGACGGTAATGTTATATGGCCAGCCTCAGCCTTGTTACTATCCTAACTGAACACACACACTTCCAGTTGTTACTGGATGAATGACTGAAGGACGGTAATGTTATATTGTCAGCCTCAGCCCTGTTACTATCCTAACTGAACACACGCCCTTCCAGTTGTTACTGGATGGATGACTGAAGGACGGTAATGTTATCTGGCCAGCCTCAGCCTTGTTACTATCCTAACTGAACACACACACTTCCAGTTGTTACTGGATGAATGACTGAAGGACGGTAATGTTATATTGTCAGCCTCAGCCCTGTTACTATCCTAACTGAACACACGCCCTTCCAGTTGTTACTGGATGGATGACTGAAGGACAGTAATGTTATATTGTCAGCCTCAGCCCTGTTACTATCCTAACTGAACACACGCCCTTACAGTTGTTACTGGATGGATGGTTGAAGGACGGTAATGTTATATTGTCAGCCTCAGCCCCGTTACTATCCTAACTGAATACACACCCTTCCAGTTGTTACTGGATGGATGACTGAAGGACGGTAATGTTATATTGTCAGCCTCAGCCTTGTTACTATCCGAACTGAACACACACCCTTCCAGTTGTGACTGGATGGAAGGCTGAAGGACGGCAATGTTATATTGTCAGCCTCAGCCCTGTTACTATCCTAACTGAACACACACCCTTCCAGTTGTTACTGGATGGACGGTTGAAGGACGGTAATGTTATATTGTCAGCCTCAGCCCTGTTACTATCCGAATGGAACACACACCCTTCCAGTTGTTACTGGATGGAGGTTTGAAGGACGGTAATGTTATATTGTTAGCCTCAGCCTTGTTACTATCCTAACTGAACACACACCCTTCCAGTTGTTACTGGATGGACGGTTGAAGGACGGTAATGTTATATTGTCAGCCTCAGCCCTGTTACTATCCGAATGGAACACACACCCTTCCAGTTGTTACTGGATGGAGGTTTGAAGGACGGTAATGTTATATTGTTAGCCTCAGCCTTGTTACTATCCTAACTGAATACACACCCTTCCAGTTGTTATTGGATGGATGACTGAAGGACGGTAATGTTATATTGTCAGCCTCAGCCTTGTTACTATCCGAACTGAACACACACCCTTCCAGTTGTGACTGGATGGAGGTTTGAAGGACGGTAATGTTGTATTGTCAGCCTCAGCCCTGTTACTATCCTAACTGAACACACACCCTTCCAGTTGTTACTGGATGGACGATTGAAGGACGGTAATGTTATATTGTCAGCCTTAGCCCTGTTACTATCCGAATGGAACACACACCCTTCCAGTTGTTACTGGATGGAGGTTTGAAGGACGGTAATGTTATATTGTTAGCCTCAGCCTTGTTACTATCCTAACTGAACACACACCCTTCCAGTTGTTACTGGATGGACGGTTGAAGGACGGTAAAGTTATATTGTCAGACTCAGCCTTGTTACTGTCCTAACTGAACACACACCCTTCCAGTTGTTACTGGATGGACTGTTGAAGGACGGTCATATTATATTGTCAGCCTCAGCCTTGTTCCTATCCTAACTGAACACACACCCTTCCAGTTGTTACTGGATGGATGGTTGAAGGACGGTAATGTTATATTGTCAGCTTCAGCCTTGTTACTATTCTAACTGAACACACAACCTTCCAGTTGTTACTGGATGGATGACTGAAGGACGTTAATGTGAGATTGTCAGCCTCAGCCCTGTTACTATCCTAACTGAACACACACCCTTCCAGTTGTTACTGGATGGACGGTTGAAGGACGGTAATGTTATATTGTCAGCCTCAGCCTTGTTACTATCCTAACTGAACACACACCCTTCCAGTTGTTACTGGATGGACGGTTGAAGGACGGTAATGTTATATTGTCAGCCTCAGCCTTGTTACTATCCTAACTGAACACACACCCTTCCAGTTGTTACTGGATGGACGGTTGAAGGACGGTAAAGTTATATTGTCAGCCTCAGCCTTGTTACTATCCTAACTGAACACACACCCTTCCAGTTGTTACTGGATGGACGGTTGAAGGACGGTAATGTTATATTGTCAGCCTCAGCCTTGTTACTATCCTAACTGAACACACACCCTTCCAGTTGCTACTGGATGGACGGTTGAAGGACGGTAAAGTTATATTGTCAGCCTCAGCCCTGTTACTATCCTAACTGAACACACACCCTTCCAGTTGTTACTGGATGGATGACTGAAGGACGGTAATGTTATCTGGCCAGCCTCAGCCTTGTTACTATCCTAACTGAACACACACACTTCCAGTTGTTACTGGATGAATGACTGAAGGACGGTAATGTTATATTGTCAGCCTCAGCCCTGTTACTATCCTAACTGAACACACGCCCTTCCAGTTGTTACTGGATGGATGACTGAAGGACAGTAATGTTATATTGTCAGCCTCAGCCCTGTTACTATCCTAACTGAACACACGCCCTTCCAGTTGTTACTGGATGGATGGTTGAAGGACGGTAATGTTATATTGTCAGCCTCAGCCCCGTTACTATCCTAACTGAATACACACCCTTCCAGTTGTTACTGGATGGATGACTGAAGGACGGTAATGTTATATTGTCAGCCTCAGCCTTGTTACTATCCGAACTGAACACACACCCTTCCAGTTGTTACTGGATGGAAGGCTGAAGGACGGCAATGTTATATTGTCAGCCTCAGCCCTGTTACTATCCTAACTGAACACACACCCTTCCAGTTGTTACTGGATGGACGGTTGAAGGACGGTAATGTTATATTGTCAGCCTCAGCCCTGTTACTATCCGAATGGGACACACACCCTTCCAGTTGTTACTGGATGGAGGTTTGAAGGACGGTAATGTTGTATTGTCAGCCTCAGCCCTGTTACTATCCTAACTGAACACACACCCTTCCAGTTGTTACTGGATGGATGACTGAAGGACGGTAAAGTTATATTGTCAGACTCAGCCTTGTTACTGTCCTAACTGAACACACACCCTTCCAGTTGTTACTGGATGGACTGTTGAAGGACGGTCATATTATATTGTCAGCCTCAGCCTTGTTCCTATCCTAACTGAACACACACCCTTCCAGTTGTTACTGGATGGATGGTTGAAGGACGGTAATGTTATATTGTCAGCTTCAGCCTTGTTACTATTCTAACTGAACACACAACCTTCCAGTTGTTACTGGATGGATGACTGAAGGACGTTAATGTGAGATTGTCAGCCTCAGCCCTGTTACTATCCTAACTGAACACACACCCTTCCAGTTGTTACTGGATGGACGGTTGAAGGACGGTAATGTTATATTGTCAGCCTCAGCCTTGTTACTATCCTAACTGAACACACACCCTTCCAGTTGTTACTGGATGGACGGTTGAAGGACGGTAATGTTATATTGTCAGCCTCAGCCTTGTTACTATCCTAACTGAACACACACCCTTCCAGTTGTTACTGGATGGACGGTTGAAGGACGGTAAAGTTATATTGTCAGCTTCAGCCTTGTTACTATCCTAACTGAACACACACCCTTCCAGTTGTTACTGGATGGACGGTTGAAGGACGGTAATGTTATATTGTCAGCCTCAGCCTTGTTACTATCCTAACTGAACACACACCCTTCCAGTTGCTACTGGATGGACGGTTGAAGGACGGTAAAGTTATATTGTCAGCCTCAGCCCTGTTACTATCCTAACTGAACACACACCCTTCCAGTTGTTACTGGATGGATGACTGAAGGACGGTAATGTTATCTGGCCAGCCTCAGCCTTGTTACTATCCTAACTGAACACACACACTTCCAGTTGTTACTGGATGAATGACTGAAGGACGGTAATGTTATATTGTCAGCCTCAGCCCTGTTACTATCCTAACTGAACACACGCCCTTCCAGTTGTTACTGGATGGATGACTGAAGGACAGTAATGTTATATTGTCAGCCTCAGCCCTGTTACTATCCTAACTGAACACACGCCCTTCCAGTTGTTACTGGATGGATGGTTGAAGGACGGTAATGTTATATTGTCAGCCTCAGCCCCGTTACTATCCTAACTGAATACACACCCTTCCAGTTGTTACTGGATGGATGACTGAAGGACGGTAATGTTATATTGTCAGCCTCAGCCTTGTTACTATCCGAACTGAACACACACCCTTCCAGTTGTTACTGGATGGAAGGCTGAAGGACGGCAATGTTATATTGTCAGCCTCAGCCCTGTTACTATCCTAACTGAACACACACCCTTCCAGTTGTTACTGGATGGACGGTTGAAGGACGGTAATGTTATATTGTCAGCCTCAGCCCTGTTACTATCCGAATGGGACACACACCCTTCCAGTTGTTACTGGATGGAGGTTTGAAGGACGGTAATGTTGTATTGTCAGCCTCAGCCCTGTTACTATCCTAACTAAACACACACCCTTCCAGTTGTTACTGGATGGATGACTGAAGGACGGTAATGTTATATTGTCAGCCTCAGCCTTGTTACTATCCGAACTGAACACACACCCTTCCAGTTGTGACTGGATGGAAGGCTGAAGGACGGCAATGTTATATTGTCAGCCTCAGCCCTGTTACTATCCTAACTGAACACACACCCTTCCAGTTGTTACTGGATGGACGGTTGAAGGACGGTAAAGTTATATTGTCAGACTCAGCCTTGTTACTGTCCTAACTGAACACACACCCTTCCAGTTGTTACTGGATGGACTGTTGAAGGACGGTCATATTATATTGTCAGCCTCAGCCTTGTTCCTATCCTAACTGAACACACACCCTTCCAGTTGTTACTGGATGGATGGTTGAAGGACGGTAATGTTATATTGTCAGCCTCAGCCTTGTTACTATTCTAACTGAACACACAACCTTCCAGTTGTTACTGGATGGATGACTGAAGGACGTTAATGTTATATTGTCAGCCTCAGCCCTGTTACTATCCTAACTGAACACACGCCCTTCCAGTTGTTACTGGATGGATGGTTGAAGGACGGTAATGTTATATTGTCAGCCTCAGCCCCGTTACTATCCTAACTGAATACACACCCTTCCAGTTGTTACTGGATGGATGACTGAAGGACGGTAATGTTATATTGTCAGCCTCAGCCTTGTTACTGTCCGAACTGAACACACACCCTTCCAGTTGTGACTGGATGGAAGGCTGAAGGACGGCAATGTTATATTGTCAGCCTCAGCCCTGTTACTATCCTAACTGAACGCACACCCTTCCAGTTGTTACTGGATGGACGGTTGAAGGACGGTAAAGTTATATTGTCAGACTCAGCCTTGTTACTGTCCTAACTGAACACACACCCTTCCAGTTGTTACTGGATGGACTGTTGAAGGACGGTCATATTATATTGTCAGCCTCAGCCTTGTTCCTATCCTAACTGAACACACACACTTCCAGTTGTTACTGGATGGATGGTTGAAGGACGGTAATGTTATATTGTCAGCCTCAGCCTTGTTACTATTCTAACTGAACACACAACCTTCCAGTTGTTACTGGATGGATGACTGAAGGACGTTAATGTTATATTGTCAGCCTCAGCCCTGTTACTATCCTAACTGAACACACACCCTTCCAGTTGTTACTGGATGGATGACTGAAGGACGGTAATGTTATATGGCCAGCCTCAGCCTTGTTACTATCCTAACTGAACACACACACTTCCAGTTGTTACTGGATGAATGACTGAAGGACGGTAAAGTTATATTGTCAGCCTCAGCCCTGTTACTATCCTAACTGAACACACGCCCTTCCAGTTGTTACTGGATGGATGACTGAAGGACAGTAATGTTATATTGTCAGCCTCAGCCCTGTTACTATCCTAACTGAACACACGCCCTTCCAGTTGTTACTGGATGGATGGTTGAAGGACGGTAATGTTATATTGTCAGCCTCAGCCCCGTTACTATCCTAACTGAATACACACCCTTCCAGTTGTTACTGGATGGATGACTGAAGGACGGTAATGTTATATTGTCAGCCTCAGCCTTGTTACTATCCGAACTGAACACACACCCTTCCAGTTGTGACTGGATGGAAGGCTGAAGGACGGCAATGTTATATTGTCAGCCTCAGCCCTGTTACTATCCTAACTGAACACACACCCTTCCAGTTGTTACTGGATGGACGGTTGAAGGACGGTAATGTTATATTGTCAGCCTCAGCCCTGTTACTATCCGAATGGAACACACACCCTTCCAGTTGTTACTGGATGGAGGTTTGAAGGACGGTAATGTTATATTGTTAGCCTCAGCCTTGTTACTATCCTAACTGAACACACACCCTTCCAGTTGTTACTGGATGGACGGTTGAAGGACGGTAATGTTATATTGTCAGCCTCAGCCCTGTTACTATCCGAATGGAACACACACCCTTCCAGTTGTTACTGGATGGAGGTTTGAAGGACGGTAATGTTATATTGTTAGCCTCAGCCTTGTTACTATCCTAACTGAACACACACCCTTCCAGTTGTGACTGGATGGAGGTTTGAAGGACGGTAATGTTGTATTGTCAGCCTCAGCCCTGTTACTATCCTAACTGAACACACACCCTTCCAGTTGTTACTGGATGGACGATTGAAGGACGGTAACGTTATATTGTCAGCCTTAGCCCTGTTACTATCCGAATGGAACACACACCCTTCCAGTTGTTACTGGATGGAGGTTTGAAGGACGGTAATGTTATATTGTTAGCCTCAGCCCTGTTACTATCCTAACTGAACACACACCCTTCCAGTTGTTACTGGATGGACGGTTGAAGGACGGTAAAGTTATATTGTCAGACTCAGCCTTGTTACTGTCCTAACTGAACACACACCCTTCCAGTTGTTACTGGATGGACTGTTGAAGGACGGTCATATTATATTGTCAGCCTCAGCCTTGTTCCTATCCTAACTGAACACACACCCTTCCAGTTGTTACTGGATGGATGGTTGAAGGACGGTAATGTTATATTGTCAGCTTCAGCCTTGTTACTATTCTAACTGAACACACAACCTTCCAGTTGTTACTGGATGGATGACTGAAGGACGTTAATGTGAGATTGTCAGCCTCAGCCCTGTTACTATCCTAACTGAACACACACCCTTGGAGTTGTTACTGGATGGACGGTTGAAGGACGGTAATGTTATATTGTCAGCCTCAGCCTTGTTACTATCCTAACTGAACACACACCCTTCCAGTTGTTACTGGATGGACGGTTGAAGGACGGTAATGTTATATTGTCAGCCTCAGCCTTGTTACTATCCTAACTGAACACACACCCTTCCAGTTGTTACTGGATGGACGGTTGAAGGACGGTAAAGTTATATTGTCAGCCTCAGCCTTGTTACTATCCTAACTGAACACACACCCTTCCAGTTGTTACTGGATGGACGGTTGAAGGACGGTAATGTTATATTGTCAGCCTCAGCCTTGTTACTATCCTAACTGAACACACACCCTTCCAGTTGCTACTGGATGGACGGTTGAAGGACGGTAAAGTTATATTGTCAGCCTCAGCCCTGTTACTATCCTAACTGAACACACACCCTTCCAGTTGTTACTGGATGGATGACTGAAGGACGGTAATGTTATATGGCCAGCCTCAGCCTTGTTACTATCCTAACTGAACACACACACTTCCAGTTGTTACTGGATGAATGACTGAAGGACGGTAATGTTATATTGTCAGCCTCAGCCCTGTTACTATCCTAACTGAACACACGCCCTTCCAGTTGTTACTGGATGGATGACTGAAGGACAGTCATGTTATATTGTCAGCCTCAGCCCTGTTACTATCCTAACTGAACACACGCCCTTCCAGTTGTTACTGGATGGATGGTTGAAGGACGGTAATGTTATATTGTCAGCCTCAGCCCTGTTACTATCCTAACTGAACACACACCCTTCCAGTTGTTACTGGATGGACGGTTGAAGGCCGGTAATGTTATATTGTCAGCCTCAGCCCTGTTACTATCCGAATGGAACACACACCTTTCCAGTTGTTACTGGATGGAGGTTTGAAGGACGGTAATGTTGTATTGTCAGCCTCAGCCCTGTTACTATCCTAACTGAACACACACCCTTCCAGTTGTTACTGGATGGACGGTTGAAGGACGGTAATGTTATATTGTCAGCCTTAGCCCTGTTACTATCCGAATGGAACACACACCCTTCCAGTTGTTACTGGATGGAGGTTTGAAGGACGGTAATGTTATATTGTTAGCCTCAGCCTTGTTACTATCCAAACTGAACAAACACCCTTCCAGTTGTTACTGGATGGATGACTGAAGGACGTTAATGTGAGATTGTCAGCCTCAGCCCTGTTACTATCCTAACTGAACACACACCCTTCCAGTTGTTACTGGATGGACGGTTGAAGGACGGTAATGTTATATTGTCAGCCTCAGCCTTGTTACTATCCTAACTGAACACACACCCTTCCAGTTGTTACTGGATGGACGGTTGAAGGACGGTAATGTTATATTGTCAGCCTCAGCCTTGTTACTATCCTAACTGAACACACACCCTTCCAGTTGTTACTGGATGGACGGTTGAAGGACGGTAAAGTTATATTGTCAGCCTCAGCCTTGTTACTATCCTAACTGAACACACACCCTTCCAGTTGTTACTGGATGGACGGTTGAAGGACGGTAATGTTATATTGTCAGCCTCAGCCTTGTTACTATGCTAACTGAACACACACCCTTCCAGTTGCTACTGGATGGACGGTTGAAGGACGGTAAAGTTATATTGTCAGCCTCAGCCCTGTTACTATCCTAACTGAACACACACCCTTCCAGTTGTTACTGGATGGATGACTGAAGGACGGTAATGTTATATGGCCGTCCTCAGCCTTGTTACTATCCTAACTGAACACACACACTTCCAGTTGTTACTGGATGAATGACTGAAGGACGGTAATGTTATATTGTCAGCCTCAGCCCTGTTACTATCCTAACTGAACACACGCCCTTCCAGTTGTTACTGGATGGATGACTGAAGGACAGTCATGTTATATTGTCAGCCTCAGCCCTGTTACTATCCTAACTGAACACACGCCCTTCCAGTTGTTACTGGATGGATGGTTGAAGGACGGTAATGTTATATTGTCAGCCTCAGCCCTGTTACTATCCTAACTGAACACACACCCTTCCAGTTGTTACTGGATGGACGGTTGAAGGCCGGTAATGTTATATTGTCAGCCTCAGCCCTGTTACTATCCGAATGGAACGCACACCTTTCCAGTTGTTACTGGATGGAGGTTTGAAGGACGGTAATGTTGTATTGTCAGCCTCAGCCCTGTTACTATCCTAAGTGAACACACACCCTTCCAGTTGTTACTGGATGGACGGTTGAAGGACGGTAATGTTATATTGTCAGCCTTAGCCCTGTTACTATCCGAATGGAACACACACCCTTCCAGTTGTTACTGGATGGAGGTTTGAAGGACGGTAATGTTATATTGTTAGCCTCAGCCTTGTTACTATCCAAACTGAACACACACCCTTCCAGTTGTTACTGGATGGACGGTTGAAGGACGGTAAAGTTATATTGTCAGACTTAGCCTTGTTACTGTCCTAACTGAACACACACCCTTCCAGTTGTTACTGGATGGACTGTTGAAGGACGGTCATATTATATTGTCAGCCTCAGCCTTGTTCCTATCCTAACTGAACACACACCCTTCCAGTTGTTACTGGATGGACGGTTGAAGGACGGTAATGTTATATTGTCAGCCTCAGCCTTGTTACTATTCTAACTGAACACACAACCTTCCAGTTGTTACTGGATGGATGACTGAAGGACGTTAATGTTATATTGTCAGCCTCAGCCCTGTTACTATCCTAACTGAACACACACCCTTCCAGTTGTTACTGGATGGACGGTTGAAGGACGGTAATGTTATATTGTCAGCCTCAGCCTTGTTACTATCCTAACTGAACACACACCCTTCCAGTTGTTACTGGATGGACGGTTGAAGGACGGTAATGTTATATTGTCAGCCTCAGCCTTGTTACTATCCTAACTGAACACACACCCTTCCAGTTGTTACTGGATGGACGGTTGAAGGACGGTAAAGTTATATTGTCAGCCTCAGCCTTGTTACTATCCTAACTGAACACACACCCTTCCAGTTGTTACTGGATGGATGACTGAACGACGGTAATGTTACATGGCCAGCGTCAGCCTTGTTACTATCCTAACTGAACACACACCCTTCCAGTTGTTACTGGATGAATGACTGAAGGACGGTAATGTTATATTGTCAGCCTCAGCCCTGTTACTATCCTAACTGAACACACACCCTTCCAGTTGTTACTGGATGGACGATTGAAGGACGGTAATGTTATATTGTCAGCCTCAGCCTTGTTACTATCCTAACTGAACACACACCCTTCCAGTTGTTACTGGATGGATGACTGAAGGACGGTAATATTATATTGTCAGCCTCAGCCCTGTTACTTTCCTAACTGAACACACACCCTTCCAGTTGTTACTGGATCGATGACTGAAGGACGGTAATGTTATATTGTCAGCCTCAGCCCCGTTACTATCCTAACTGAACGCACACCCTTCCAGTTGTTACTGGATGGATGACTGAAGGACGGTAATGTTATATTGTCAGCCTCAGCCTGGTTACTATCCTAACTGAACACACACCCTTCCAGTTGTTACTGGATGGATGACTGAAGGACAGTAATGTTATGTTGTCAGTCTCAGAATTGTTACTATCCTAACTGAACACACACCCTTCCAGTTTTTACTGGATGGACGGTTGAAGGACGATAATGTTATATTGTCAGCCTCAGCCCTGTTACTATCCTAACTGAACACACACCCTTCCAGTTGTTACTGGATGGATGACTGAAGGACGGTAATGTTATATTGTCAGCCTCAGCCCTGTTACTATCCTAACTGAACACAAACCCTTCCTGCTGTTACTGGAGGGATGACTGAAGGACAGTCATGTTATATTGTCAGCCTCAGCCTTGTTACTATCCTAACTGAACACACACCCTTCCAGTTGTTACTGGATGGAAGGCTGAAGGACGCTAATGTCATATTGTCAGCCTCGGCCCTGTTACTATCATAACTGAACACACACCCTTCCAGTTGTTACTGGATGGACGGTTGAAGGACGGTAATGTTATATTGTCAGCCTCAGCCCTGTTACGATCTGAACGGAACACACACCCTTCCAGTTGTTACTGGATGGAGGTTTGAAGGACGGTAATGTTATATTGTCAGCCTCATCCCTGTTCCTATCCTAACTGAACACACAACCTTCCAGTTGTTACTGGATGGATGACTGAAGGACGGTAATGTTATATTGTCAGCCTCAGCCCCGTTACTATCCTAACTGAACACACACCCTTCCAGTTGTTACTGGATGGACGGTTGAAGGACGGTAATGTTATATTGTCAGCCTCAGCACCGTCACGATCCTAACTGAACACACACCCTTCCAGCTGTTACTGGATGGATGCCTGAAGGACGGTCATGTTATATTGTCAGCCTCAGCCCTGTTACTATCCTAACTGAACACACACCCTTCCAGTTGTTACTGGATGGATGACTGAAGGACGGTAATGTTATATTGTCAGCCTCAGCCTGGTTACTATCCTAACTGAACACACACCCTTCCAGTTGTTACTGGATGGATGACTGAAGGACAGTAATGTTATATTGTCAGCCTCAGCCTTGTTACTATCCTGACTGAACACACACCCTTCCAGTTATTACTGGATGGACGGTTGAAGGACGATAATGTTATATTGTCAGCCTCAGCCCTGTTACTATCCTAACTGAACACACACCCTTCAAGTTGTTACTGGATGGATGACTGAAGGACGGTAATGTTATTTTGTCAGCCTCAGCCCTGTTACTATCCTAATTGAACACACACCCTTCCTGTTGTTACTGGATGGATGACTGAAGGACAGTAATGTTATATTGTCAGCCTCAGCCTTGTTACTATCCTAACTGAACACACACCCTTCCAGTTGTTACTGGATGGAAGGCTGAAGGACGGTAATGTTGTATTGTCAGCCTCAGCCCTGTTACTATCATAACTGAACACACACCCTTCCAGGTGTTACTGGATGGACGGTTGAAGGACGGTAATGTTATATTGTCAGCCTCAGCCCTGTTACTATCCGAACGGAACACACACCCTTCCAGTTGTTACTGGATGGAGGTTTGGAGGACGGTAATGTTATCCTGTTAGCCTCAGCCCTGTTCTTTTTCCTAACTGAACACACAACCTTCCAGTTGTTACTGGATGGATGATGAAGGACGGTAATGTTATATTGTCAGCCTCAGCCCTGTTACTATCCTAACTGAACACACACCCTTCCAGTTGTTACTGGATGGACGTTTGAAGGACAGTAATGTTATATTGTCAGCCTCAGCCTTGTTACTATCCTAACTGAACACACACCCTTCCAGTTGTTACTGGATGGACGGTTGAAGGACGGTAATGTTATATTGTCAGCCTCAGCCTTGTTACTATCCTAACTGAACGCACACCCTTCCAGTTGTTACTGGATGGACGGTTGAAGGACGGTAAAGTTATATTGTCAGCCTCAGCCCTGTTACTATCCTAACTGAACACACACCCTTCCAGTTGTTACTGTATGGATGACTGAAGGACGGTAATGTTATATGGCCAGCCTCAGCCTTGTTACTATCCTAACTGAACACACACCCTTCCAGTTGTTGCTGGATGAATGACTGAAGGACGGTAATGTTATATTGTCAGCCTCAGCCCTGTTACTATCCTAACTGAACACACGCCCTTCCAGTTGTTACTGGATGGATGACTGAAGGACAGTAAAGTTGTATTGTCAGCCTCAGCCCTGTTACTATCCTAACTGAACACACGCCCTTCCAGTTGTTACTGGATGGATGGTTGAAGGACGGTAATGTTATATTGTCAGCCTCAGCCCCGTTACTATCCTAACTGAACACACACCCTTCCAGTTGTTACTGGATGGATGACTGAAGGATGGTAATGTTATATTGTCAGCCTCAGCCCTGTTACTATCCTAACTGAACACACACCCTTCCAGTTGTTACTGGATGGATGACTGAAGGACGGTAATGTTATATTGTCAGCCTCAGCCTTGTTACTATCCGAACTGAACACACACCCTTCCAGTTGTGACTGGATGGAAGGCTGAAGGACGGCAATGTTATATTGTCAGCCTCAGCCCTGTTGCTATCCTAACTGAACACACACCCTTCCAGTTGTTACTGGATGGACGGTTGTAGGACGGTAATGTTATATTGTCAGCCTCAGCCTTGTTACTATTCTAACTGAACACACAACCTTCCAGTTGTTACTGGATGGATGACTGAAGGACGTTAATGTTGTATTGTCAGCCTCAGCCCTGTTGCTATCCTAACTGAACACGCACCCTTCCAGTTGTTACTGGATGGACGGTTGAAGGACGGTAATGTTATATTGTCAGCCTCAGCCTTGTTACTATCCTAACTGAACACACACCCTTCCAGTTGTTACTGGATGGACGGTTGAAGGACGGTAAAGTTATATTGTCAGCCTCAGCCTTGTTACTATCCTAACTGAACACACACCCTTCCAGTTGTTACTGGATGGATGACTGAACGATGGTAATGTTACATGGCCAGCCTCAGCCTTGTTACTATCCTAACTGAACACACACCCTTCCAGTTGTTACTGGATGGATGACTGAAGGACGGTAATGTTATATTGTCAGCCTCAGCCCTGTTACTATCCTAACTGAACACACGCCCTTCCAGTTGTTACTGGATGGATGACTGAAGGACAGTAAAGTTATATTGTCAGCCTCAGCCCTGTACTATCGTAACTGAACACACGCCCTTCCAGTTGTTACTGGATGGATGGTTGAAGGACGGTAATGTTATATTGTCAGCCTCAGCCCTGTTACTATCCTAACTGAACACACACCCTTCCAGTTGTGACTGGATGGATGACTGAAGGACGGTAATGTTATATTGTCAGCCTCAGCACTGTTTCTATCCTAACTGAACACACACCCTTCCAGTTGTTACTGAATGGACGGTTGAAGGTCAGTAATGTTATATTGTCAGCCTCAGCCCTGTTACTATCCTAACTGAACACACACCCTTCCAGTTGTTACTGGATGGACGGTTGAATGACGGTAATGTTATATTGTCAGCCTCAGCCTTGTTACTATCCTAACTGAACACACGCCCTTCCAGTTGTTACTGGATGGACGGTTGAAGGACGGTAAAGTTATATTGTCAGCCTCAGCCTTGTTACTATCCTAACTGAACACACACCCTTCCAGTTGTTACTGGATGGATGACTGAACGACGGTAATGTTACATGGCCAGCCTCAGCCTTGTTACTATCCTAACTGAACACACACCCTTCCAGTTGTTACTGGATGAATGACTGAAGGACGGTAATGTTATATTGTCAGCCTCAGCCCTGTTACTATCCTAACTGAACACACACCCTTCCTGTTGTTACTGGATGGATGACTGAAGGACGGTAATGTTATATTGTCAGCCTCAGCCTTGTTACTATCCTAACTGAACACACACCCTTCCAGTTGTTACTGGATGGATGACTGAAGGACGGTAATGTTATATTGTCAGCCTCAGCCCTGTTACTATCCTAACTGAACACACGCCCTTCCAGTTGTTACTGGATGGATGACTGAAGGACAGTAAAGTTATATTGTCAGCCTCAGCCCTGTACTATCTTAACTGAACACACGCCCTTCCAGTTGTTACTGGATGGATGGTTGAAGGACGGTAATGTTATATTGTCAGCCTCAGCCCTGTTACTATCCTAACTGAACACACACCCTTCCAGTTGTTAGTGGATGGATGACTGAAGGACGGTAATGTTATATTGTCAGCCTCAGCCCTGTTTCTATCCTAACTGAACACACACCCTTCCAGTTGTTACTGAATGGACGGTTGAAGGTCAGTAATGTTATATTGTCAGCCTCAGCCCTGTTACTATCCTAACTGAACACACACCCTTCCAGTTGTTACTGGATGGATGACTGAAGGACGATAATGTTATATTGTCAGCCTCAGCCCTGTTACTATCCTAACTGAACACAAACCCTTCCAGTTGTTACTGGATGGATGACTGAAGGACGGTAATGTTATATAGTCAGCCTCAGCCCTGTTACTATCCTAACTGAACACACACCCTTCCAGTTGTTACTGGATGGACGGTTGAAGGACGGTAATGTTATATTGTCAGCCTCAGCCTTGTTACTATCCTAACTGAACACACACCCTTCCAGTTGTTACTGGATGGACGGTTGAAGGACTGTAATGTTATATTGTCAGCCTCAGCCTTGTTACTATCCTAACTGAACACACACCCTTCCAGTTGTTACTGGATGGACGGTTGAAGGACGGTAAAGTTATATTGTCAGCCTCAGCCTTGTTACTATCCTAACTTAACACACACCCTTCCAGTTGTTACTGGATGGATGACTGAACGACGGTAATGTTACATGGCCAGCCTCAGCCTTGTTACTATCCTAACTGAACACACACCCTTCCAGTTGTTACTGGATGAATGACTGAAGGACGGTAATGTTATATTGTCAGCCTCAGCCCTGTTACTGTCCTAACTGAACACACACCCTTCCAGTTGTTACTGGATGGATGACTGAAGGACGGTAATGTTATATTGTCAGCCTCAGCCTTGTTACTATCCTAACTGAACACACACCCTTCCAGTTGTTACTGGATGGATGACTGAAGGACGGTAATGTTATATTGTCAGCCTCAGCCCTGTTACTTTCCTAACTGAACACACACCCTTCCAGTTGTTACTGGATCGATGACTGAAGGACGGTAATGTTATATTGTCAGCCTCAGCCCCGTTACTATCCTAACTGAACACACACCCTTCCACTTGTTACTGGATGGACGGTTGAAGGACGGTAATGTTATATAGTCAGCCTCAGCCCTGTTACTATCCTAACTGAACACACACCCTTCCAGTTGTTACTGGATGGACGGTTGAAGGACGGTAATGTTATATTGTCAGCCTCAGCCTTGTTACTATCCTAACTGAACACACACCCTTCCATTTGTTACTGGATGGACGGTTGAAGGACGGTAAAGTTATATTGTCAGCCTCAGCCTTGTTACTATCCTAACTGAACACACACCCTTCCAGTTGTTACTGGATGGACGGTTGAAGGACGGTAAAGTTATATTGTCAGCCTCAGCCTTGTTACTATCCTAACTGAACACACACCCTTCCAGTTGTTACTGGATGAATGACTGAAGGACGGTAATGTTATATTGTCAGCCTCAGCCCTGTTACTATCCTAACTGAACACACACCCTTCCAGTTGTTACTGGATGAATGACTGAAGGACGGTAATGTTATATTGTCAGCCTCAGCCCTGTTACTATCCTAACTGAACACACACCCTTCCAGTTGTTACTGGATGGATGACTGAAGGACGGTAATGTTATATTGTCAGCCTCAGCCTTGTTACTATCCTAACTGAACACACACCCTTCCAGTTGTTACTGGATGGATGACTGAAGGACGGTAATGTTATATTGTCAGCCTCAGCCCTGTTACTTTCCTAACTGAACACACACCCTTCCACTTGTTACTGGATCGATGACTGAAGGACGGTAATGTTATATTGTCAGCCTCAGCCCCGTTACTATCCTAACTGAACACACACCCTTCCACTTGTTACTGGATGGACGGTTGAAGGACGGTAATGTTATATTGTCGGCCTCAGCCCCGTTACGATCCTAACTGAACACACACCCTTCCAGTTGTTACTGGATGGACGGTTGAAGGACAGTAATGTTATATTGTCAGCCTCAGCCTTGTTACTATCCTAACTGAACACACACCCTTCCAGTTGTTACTGGATGGATGACTGAAGGACAGTAATGTTATATTGTCAGCCTCAGCCCTGTTACTATCCTAACTGAACACACACCCTTCCAGTTGTTACCGGATGGATGACTGAAGGACGGTAATGTTATATTGTCAGCCTCAGCCCTGTTACTATCCTAACTGAACACACGCCCTTCCAGTTTTTACTGGATGGATGACTGAAGGACAGTAAAGTTATATTGTCAGCCTCAGCTCTGTTACTATCCTAACTGAACACACGCCCTTCGAGTTGTTACTGGATGGATGGTTGAAGGACGGTAATGTTATATTGTCAGCCTCAGCCCCGTTACTATCCTAACTGAACACACACCCTTCCAGTTGTTACTGGATGGATGACTGAAGGACAGTAAAGTTATATTGTCAGCCTCAGCTCTGTTCCAATCCTAACTGAACACACACCCTTCCAGTTGTTACCGGATGGATGACTGAAGGACGGTAATGTTATATTGTCAGCCTCAGCCCCGTTACTATCCTAACTGAACACACACCCTTCCAGTTGTTACTGGATGGGTGACTGAAGGACGGTAATGTTATATTGTCAGCCTCAGCCCTGTTACTATCCTAACTGAACACACACCCTTCCAGTTGTTACTGGATGGATGACTGAAGGACGGTAATGTTATATTGTCAGCCTCAGCCCTGTTTCTATCCTAACTGAACACACACCCTTCCAGTTGTTACTGAATGGACGGTTGAAGGACAGTAATGTTATATTGTCAGCCTCAGCCCTGTTACTATCCTAACTGAACACACACCCTTCCAGTTGTTACTGGATGGAAGGCTGAAGGACGGTAATGTTATATTGTCAGCCTCAGCCCTGTTACTATCCGAACGGAACACACACCCTTCCAGTTGTTACTGGATGGAGGTTTGAAGGACGGTAATGTTATATTGTTAGCCTCAGCCCTGTTACTATGCTAACTGAACACACACCCTTCCAGTTGTTACTGGATGGACTGTTGAAGGACGGTCATGTTATATTGTCAGCCTCAGCCTTGTTCCTATCCTAACTGAACACACAAACTTCCAGTTGTTACAGGATGGATGACTGAAGGACGGTAATGTTATATTGTCTGCCTCAGCCCTGTTACTATCCTAACTGAACACACACCCTTCCAGTTGTTACTGGATGGACGTTTGAAGGACAGAAATTGTATATTGCCAGCCTCAGCCTTGTTACTATCCTAACTGAACACACACCCTCCCAGTTGTTACTGGATGGACGGTTGAAGGACGGTAATGTTATATTGTCAGACTCAGCCCCGTTACTATCCTGACTGAACACTCACCCTTCCATTTGTTACTGGATGGATGACTGAAGGTCAGTAATGTTATATTGTCAGCCTCAGCCCTGTTACTATCCTAACTGAACACACACCCTTCCAGTTGTTACCGGATGGATGACTGAAGGACGGTAATGTTATATTGTCAGCCTCAGCCCTGTTACTATCCTAACTGAACACACGCCCTTCCAGTTGTTACTGGATGGATGACTGAAGGACAGTAAAGTTATATTGTCAGCCTCAGCCCTGTTACTATCCTACCTGAACACACGCCCTTCCAGTTGTTACTGGATGGATGGTTGAAGGACGGTAATGTTATATTGTCAGCCTCAGCCCCGTTACTATCCTAACAGAACACACACCCTTCCAGTTGTTACTGGATGGATGACTGAAGGACGGTAATGTTATATTGTCAGCATCAGCCCTGTTACTATCCTAACTGAACACACTCCCTTCCAGTTGTTACTGGATGGATGACTGAAGGACGGTAATGTTATATTGTCAGCCTCAGCCCTGTTACTATCCTAAATGAAAACACACCCTTCCAGTTGTTACTGAATGGACGGTTGAAGGACAGTAATGTTATATTGTCAGCCTCAGCCCCATTACTATCCGAACTGAACACACACCCTTCCAGTTGTTACTGGATGGATGACTGAAGGACGGTAATGTTATCTTGTCAGCCTCAGCCTTGTTACTATCCTAACTGAACACACACCCTTCCAGTTGTTACTGGATGGATGACTGAAGGACAGTAATGTTATATTGTCAGCCTCAGCCTTGTTACTATCCTAACTGAACACACACCCTTCCAGTTGTTACTGGATGGACGGTTGAAGGACGATAATGTTATATCGTCAGCCTCAGCCCTGTTACTATCCTAACTGAACACACACCCTTCCAGTTGTTACTGGATGGATGACTGAAGGACGGTAATGTTATTTTGTCAGCCTCAGCCCTGTTACTATCCTAACTGAACACACACCCTTCCAGTTGTAACTGGATGAATGACTGAAGGACAGTAATGTTATATTGTCAGCTTCAGCCTTGTTACTATCCTAACTGAACACACACCCTTCCAGTTGTTACTGGATGGAAGGCTGAAGGACGGTAATGTTATATTGTCAGCCTCAGCCTTGTTACTATCCTAACTGAACACACACCCTTCCAGTTGTTACTGGATGGACGGTTGAAGGACGGTAATGTTATATTGTCAGCCTCAGCCCTGTTACTATCCGAACGGAACACACACCCTTCCAGTTGTTACTGGATGGAGGTTTGAAGGACGGTAATGTTATATTGTTAGCCTCAGCCCTGTTACTATCCTAACTGAACACACACCCTTCCAGTTGTTACTGGATGGTCTGTTGAAGGACGGTCATGTTATATTGTCAGCCTCAGCATTGTTCCTATCCTAACTGAACACACAACCTTCCAGTTGTTACTGGATGGATGACTGAAGGACGGTAATGTTATATTGTCAGCCTCAGCCCTGTTACTATCCTAACTGAACACACACCCTTCCAGTTGTTAATGGATGGACGGTAGAAGGACGGTAATGTTATATTGTCAGCCTCAGCCTTGTTACTATCCTAACTGAACACACACCCTTCCAGTTGTTTCTGGATGGATGGTTGAAGGACGGTAAAGTTATATTGTCAGCCTCAGCCCTGTTACTATCCTAACTGAACACACACCCTTCCAGTTGTTACTGGATGAATGACTGAAGGACGGTAATGTTATATTGTCAGCCTCAGCCCTGTTACTATCCTAACTGAACACACACCCTTCCAGTTGTTACTGGATGGATGACTGAAGGACGGTAATGTTATATTGTCAGCCTCAGCCCTGTTACTATCCCAACTGAACACACACCCTTCCAGTTGTTACTGGATGGATGACTTTAGGACGGTAATGTTATATTGTCAGCCTCAGCCCTGTTACTTTCCTAACTGAACACACACCCTTCCAGTTGTTACTGGATCGATGACTGAAGGACGGTAATGTTATATTGTCAGCCACAGCCCCTTTAATATCCTAACTGAACACACACCCTTCCAGTTGTTACTGGATGGACGGTTGAAGGACGGTAATGTTATATTGTCAGCCTCAGCCCTGTTACTATCCCAACTGAACACACACCCTTCCAGTTGTTACTGGATGGATGACTGAATGACGGTAATGTTATATTGTCAGCCTCAGCCCTGTTACTATCCTAACTGAACACACAACCTTCCTGTTGTTACTGAATGGACGGTTGAAGAACAGTAATGTTATATTGTCAGCCTCAGCCTTGTTACTATCCTAACTGAACACACCCTTCCAGTTGTTACCGGATGGATGACTGAAGGACGGTAATGTTATATTGTCAGCCTCAGCCCTGTTACAATCTTAACTGAACGCACGCCCTTCCAGTTGTTGCTGGATGGATGGCTGAAGGACAGTAAAGTTATATTGTCAGCCTCAGTCCTGTTACTATCCTAACTGAACACACGCCCTTCCAGTTGTTACTGGATGGATGGTTGAAGGACGGTAATGTTATATTGTCAGCCTCAGCCCCGTTACTATCCTAACTGAACACACACCCTTCCAGTTGTTACTGGATGGATGACTGAAGGACGGTAATGTTATATTGTCAGCCTCAGCCCTTTTACTATCCTAACTGAACACACACCCTTCCAGTTGTTACTGAATGGACGGTTGAAGGACAGTAATGTTATATTGTCAGCCTCAGCCTTGTTACTATCCTAACTGAACACACACCCTTCCAGTTGTTACTGGATGGATGACTGAAGGACAGTAATGTTATATTGTCAGCCTCAGCCTTGTTACTATCCTAACTGAACACACACCCTTCCAGTTTTTACTGGATGGACGGTTGAAGGACGATAATGTTATATTGTCAGCCTCAGCCCTGTTACTATCCTAACTGAACACTCACCATTCCAGTTGTTACTGGATGGATGACTGAAGGACGGTAATGTTATATTGTCAGCCTCAGCCCTGTTACTATCCTAACTGAACACACACCCTTCCAGTTGTTACTGGATGAATGACTGAAGGAGAGTAATGTTATATTGTCAGCCTCAGCCTTGTTACTTTCCTAACTGAACACACACCCTTCCAGTTGTTACTGGATGGAAGGCTGAAGGACGGTAATGTTATATTGTCAGCCTCAGCCCTGTTACTATCCTAACTGAACACACACCCTTCCAGTTGTTACTGGATGGATGGTTGAAGGACGGTAATGTTATATTGTCAGCCTCAGCCCTGTTACTATCCGAACGGAACACACACCCTTCCAGTTGTTACTGGATGGAGGTTTGAAGGACGGTAATGTTATATTGTTAGCCTCAGCCCTGTTAATATCCTAACTGAACACACACCCTTCCAGTTGTTACTGGATGGACTGTTGAAGGACGGTAATGTTACATTGTCAGCCTCAGCCCTCTTACTATCCTAACTGAACACACACCCTTCCAGTTGTTACTGGATGGACGTTTGAAGGACAGTAATGTTATATTGTCAGCCTCAGCCTTGTTACTATCCTAACTGAACACACACCCTTCCAGTTGTTACTGGATGGACGGTTGAAGGACGGTAATGTTATATTGTCAGCCTCAGCCTTGTTACTATCCTAACTGAACACACACCCTTCCAGTTGTTACTGGATGGACGGTTGAAGGACGGTAAAGTTATATTGTCAGCCTCAGCCTTGTTACTATCCTAACTGAACACACACCCTTCCAGTTGTTACTGGATGGATGACTGAACGACGGTAATGTTACATGGCCAGCCTCAGCCTTGTTACTATCCTAACTGAACACACACCCTTCCAGTTGTTACTGGATGAATGACTGAAGGACGGTAATGTTATATTGTCAGCCTCAGCCCTGTTACTATCCTAACTGAACACACACCCTTCCAGTTGTTACTGGATGGATGACTGAAGGACGGTAATGTTATATTGTCAGCCTCAGCCTTGTTACTATCCTAACTGAACACACACTCTTCCAGTTGTTACTGGATGGATGACTGAAGGACGGTAATGTTATATTGTCAGCCTCAGCCCTGTTACTTTCCTAACTGAACACACAGCCTTCCAGTTGTTACTGGATCGATGACTGAAGGACGGTAATGTTATATTGTCAACCACAGCCCCGTTACTATCCTAACTGAACACACACCCTTCCAGTTGTTACTGGATGGACGGTTGAAGGACGGTAATGTTATATTGTCAACCACAGCCCCGTTACTATCCTAACTGAACACACACCCTTCCAGTTGTTACTGGATGGACGGTTGAAGGACGGTAATGTTATATTGTCAGCCTCAGCCCCGTTACGATCCTAACTGAACACACACCCTTCCAGTTGTTACTGGATGGATGACTGAAGGACGGTAATGTTATACTGTCATCCTCAGCCCTGTTACTATCCTAAC
The DNA here is from genome assembly GCF_036365525.1 of Heterodontus francisci. Classification (NCBI taxonomy): domain Eukaryota; kingdom Metazoa; phylum Chordata; class Chondrichthyes; order Heterodontiformes; family Heterodontidae; genus Heterodontus; species Heterodontus francisci. The sequence goes on from NW_027140238.1 coordinate 122,598, forward strand.
TGAACACACACCCTTCTCGTTGTTACCGGATGGATGACTGAAGGACGGTAATGTTATATTGTCAGCCTCAGCCCTGTTACTATCCTAACTGAACACACGCCCTTCCAGTTGTTACTGGATGGATGACGGAAGGACAGTAAAGTTATATTGTCAGCCTCAGCCCTGTTACTATCCTAACTGAACACACACCCTTCCAGTTGTTACTGGATGGATGGTTGAAGGACGGTAATGTTGTATTGTCAGCCTCAGCCTTGTTACTATCCTAACTGAACACACACCCTTCCAGTTGTTACTGGATGGATGACTGAAGGACGGTAATGTTATATTGTCAGCCTCAGCCCTGTTACTATCCTAACTGAACACACACCCTTCCAGTTGTTACTGAATGGACGGTTGAAGGACAGTAATGTTGTATTGTCAGCCTCAGCCTTGTTACTATCCTAACCGAACACACACCCTTCCAGTTGTTACTGGATGGATGACTGAAGGGCAGTAATGTTATATTGTCAGCCTCAGCCTTGTTACTATCCTAACTGAACACACACGCTTCCAGTTTTTACTGGATGGACGGTTGAAGGACGATAATGTTATATTGTCAGCCTCAGCCCTGTTACTATCCTAACTGAACACACACCCTTCCAGTTGTTACTGGATGGAAGGCTGAAGGACAGTAATGTTATATTGTCAGCCTCAGCCCTGTTACTATCCTAACTGATCACACACCCTTCCAGTTGTTACTGGATGGACGGTGGATGGACGGTAATTTTATATTGTCAGCCTCATCCCTGTTACTATCCTAACTGAACACACACCCTTCCAGTTGTTACTGGATGGATGACTGAAGGACGGTAATGTTATATTGTCAGCCTCAGCCCTGTTACTATCCTAACTGAACGCACACCCTTCCAGTTGTTACTGGATGGAAGGTTGAAGGACGGTAATGTTATATTGTCAGCCTCAGGCCTGTTACTATCCTAACTGAACACACGCCCTTCCAGTTGTTACTGGATGGATGGTTGAAGGACGGTAATGTTGTATTGTCAGCCTCAGCCTTGTTACTATCCTAACTGAACACACACCCTTCCAGTTGTTACTGGATGGATGACTGAAGGACGGTAATGTTATATTGTCAGCCTCAGCCCTGTTACTATCCTAACTGAACACACGCCCTTCCAATTGTTAGTCGATGGACCACTGAAGGACGGTAATGTTATATTGTCAGCCTCAGCCTTGTTACTATCCTAACTGAACACACACGCTTCCAGTTTTTACTGGATGGAGGTTTGAAGGACGATAATGTTATATTGTCAGCCTCAGCCTTTTTACTTTCCTAACTGAACACACACCCTTCCAGTTGTTACTGGATGGAAGGCTGAAGGACGGTAATGTTATATTGTCAGCCTCAGCCCTGTTACTATCCTAACTTATCACACACCCTTCCAGTTGTTACTGGATGGACGTTGGATGGACGGTAATTTTATATTGTCAGCCTCATCCCTGTTACTATCCTAACTGAACACACACCCTTCCAGTTGTTACTGGATGGATGACTGAAGGACGGTAATGTTATGTTGTCAGCCTCAGCCCTGTTACTATCCTAACTGAACGCACACCCTTCCAGTTGTTACTGGATGGAAGGTTGAAGGACGGTAATGTTATATTGTCAGCCTCAGCCCTGTTACTATCCTAACTGAACACACGCCCTTCCAGTTGTTACTGGATGGATGGTTGAAGAACGGTAATGTTATATTGTCAGCCTCAGCCCTGTTACTATCCTAACTGAACACACACCCTTCCAGTTGTTACTGAATGGACGGTTGAAGGACGGTAATGTTGTATTGTCAGCCTCAGCCTTGTTACTATCCTAACTGAACACACTCCCTTCCAGTTGTTACTGGATGGATGACTGAAGGACGGTAATGTTATATTGTCAGCCTCAGCCCTGTTACTATCCTAACTGAACACACGCCCTTCCAATTGTTAGTCGATGGACCACTGAAGGACGGTAATGTTACTGTGAATCGTATTGCTCGGTATATTTTGTTCTGGCAAGGTAGAGACATTTCAGCAAAAAAGGAAAATACTTTGACATGCTTGGCAGACAACTTAATCTACCAGGCTGCATCCCATGAGTGTCAGGTTTTGACAGAAAAGGCCCTCAAGGGACATTTTGTGTCAAAATCATTGCGGGGCGGGAGTGTCCAACGGAAGAAAACAGAAATCAAACCAGCACTCAACATTTTTGTTGATGGTTCCTCTACAGTGGAGGATGGGATTAGGCAGGCAAAGTGCGGATTACATGTACAGGATCATAATGGAAAACCTATTAAAGACATTGCCTTACAGTTACTGGTGAGTTTAAGTGTGCAGCATGCCGAACTAGCTGCAGTCACTTTGTGCTGACACAACCACACATGTTTCCCCCACTGGTTGATATAAATTCTGACAGTATGTACGTGTTTAACAGTTTGACCGAGTAACGACCTCTGTGGGAAGCGAGAGGTTTTGTGTCAGCAGATGGCAAACCTTTTCCATCTGTCCTATTACTACAGAGAATAGTAGATCTAGCGAGGAAAAGGGAAAAGATTACAGAAAATGCTATGATATATTGACCTATGTTGTGAAAATTGGAGAGGAGATAATTGGGACAACTTTGTCAAAGTGTAGTCTGGAAAACCAGGTGGTCATATGTCCTCACCCTATATATATATATATATATATATATTCTGCTGTTTTATATGTATGTATATAGATATATATATACATAGATACATATAAAACAGCAGAATAAAAATGTGGATTTAATACCACTGTAGGAAACTAGGAAGGCATGGCCAGGGTTAACCCATGTGGCATATAAGGGAAAGGGGAGATATTGCTTAACCACCACAATGAAGAAGTACCAGTATGGACATAACCGGATTTGTCTGGTGAGCAACAGAACCTTTCTTTTCAACCCACAAATACTAACTAGAATAGAGAAGATGGAGTTGGTCGACATACATAAAAGAAAGACAGAAACGATAACTGTGACAGACAGTGTTAAGGACGACTTGATAAATTACCTTCGGGAATATGAATATACTATTCAGCCATTGCCCACACGTTTGCGTAAAGAGAGGCAGCAACGAGAAACCATTGGTGTAGTGTACTACAATCTGGAACAACAGTGGAAGATGATACAAGATGAGATTCATGAGAGAAACGATTCTACCTGGTGGGAGGACTTATGGAACTGGGATCAATCCCCTGGATTACAATTATCCCCTATGTCCTGATAGTTGTTTCGGGTATCATGGTGATATATGTGACATACTTAATTTGGAAACTTAAGAAATTGATTAAGGAATGTGCGAGGATGTATGAACTCAGGTTGGACAGCTACCTTAAAGGCAATCAGTATTCGAACTTGTTCTCTAAAAAGATAGACAATTAATTATGTAACACGACGATAGTTGCATAACTATTGGTACATACTTAAAATGAATTAATGAATGACAAATTTATTCTACAAATTCAATTACGACTGTATGATGATCACACAAGTGATTAATTATGTAACAATGATGCTTAAATTGTGCTTTCTTTTACACTACACTGCTTATGATATTGTGTTAACAATGAAACTGTAATTGCACAAGTGTGCTATCTAAGGGATGTGAGAGTGTGATCCCTTGGGTGTAGCCCTGCAGCATCAAAGAGTGGGGGGGGGGGGTGCGGGTGGCTGTAGACTCAGTAAAAACACATAAGAACTTAGTTAAAACAAAGGGGCTCGTCACACAACAATACACAACATTTTGAAACATGGGGGTGCTAGGTAGAAAGGAGCACAGCAAACAGATGGCCAAGAAATTGTGGACAGTCCAGAAAAAACAGGCTGAAACAAAAGAGAGATTCTACCGGACAGTACCTTTGCACAAACCAGATAAAGGAATTCCTATGGACATGAGGTGTGATTACACTCACAGTAGACAATGGCTGAAACTGGTGATGGCAGGAGAACCCCAGGGAAGAACAGTCAAGAAAGTTCCCTGAGTCAAGGACTCAGAGAATAGAAGGGCAGCTGCCATTCCGGGACTGATCACCTCGTGTCTTGACGGGTAGTATAACGTGCAAGGAGTTAGTGCTTGTACCTGATGGTTTAATGTGTGAATAAACATTGATATACCTTCCACCAGTCCGCTTTTCAGAATTCTTTAAGAGTAAGTGCAGATTAGGCACAACAACAATCTGATAGCTCTATACAGGGACTTACCAGGAACATCAAAAGAAGCAACGGCAAGAGAGAAAATAATTAAATGACCCGCAACAAAATTAGCAATGCTTCATAGAGTTTACAGCCTGTATGAAAGACTCACCAGGAGTAACAACAGCAAAGCTGGATGGGAAAATGACAACAGCAGTAAGGCAGTTAAATACGGTTTATAGAATTAATAGCTGGATAAAGAGTCTTACCAGGTAAACCAACAATAGCGAGGATGGGATAGTAAATATATTGAATAATCTGAAGAGCAAAATAGATCCAATCGTCTAATGAGTAACAGTCATAATATGTGGAAAGAGCGTCAAATTGCCAGATGAAACTCCTGTCCATTTTTGTAACATTCCAATCTATTGTTCTCAGATTCTGATCTATCCTCTCCCTCTGTCTGGAGCTGTTGGTCCCTGTTAGTGCTGGGAGTGATATGATACTCCCACTGACACTATGTGATAATACATTGAAAGGAGTCCCTTATTAATAGACGATGGAAACCCTCCAGTGAAATAATTAGGGTCCGTGGAGACTGACATTAATTCCAGTCACTGAACAAACAGGTTCAGTTAACCCCTTTCAGTTCAGCACTTTTTGTACCACAATAAAGTAGAACATTTATTCGGTCTGGATGGAATGTATGAGAGATGCTGAGGGAAGGAAAGGTGGGAATAGCGGAGGCACTGGACAGAATCTTTCAATCCTTCTTGGATATGGGAGTCGTGACAGAGGTCTGGAGAGTTGTAAATGTTACACCCTATTTGAAAAAAAGGAGAGATGGAGTAGACACTGTATTTACTGACCAGACAGTTTAATGTCACTGATGGGGAAATTTCATAACCCAGGACAAATATATTCATTGCTTTGAAAAACATGGAATAATAAATAGACAGCAGTAGGGATATGGTAATGACAAAACATGTCTGGCAAACCTCAACAACAACTTATATTTATATAGTGCTTTTAATGTTATAAAACATCCCAACGTACTTCACAGGATCATTATGAAGCAAAGTATGACACTGAGACATAACAGGAGATATTAGGTCAGATGGCCAACAGCTTGAACAAAGAGATAGGTTTTCAGGAGTACCTAAAAGGAGGAAAGCGAGATGGAAAGGTGGTGACCGTAGCGTAGTGGTAACATTACCAAAATTGAAATACCGAGGCTCAGGCTGATTCTCTGAGGACATGGGTTCAAATCCCACCGTGGCAACTGGTGCAATTTAAAATTCAATAAGTTATAAAATTCAATTGATTAATACAAATCTGCATTTGAAAGCTATTCTCAGCAATGGTGCCATGATGCTATCATTGATCATCGTTAAAAAAAAAAACAGCCTGGATTATTGATGTTCTTTTGCAATGGAAATCTGCCATCCTTATATGGTCTGGCCTCCATGTGACTCAAGACCCACAACAATGTGGTTGATTCTAAACTGACTTCTGATATGTCCCAGCAAGTCACACAGTTATCAATGGAAATTAGGGATGGGCAACAAATGCTGGCCTTGTCAGTGACACCCACATCCCATGAACGAATGAAAAAAGAAAACGGTGCAGTGAGGATATTCCAGAACTTTCGGCCTAGGATGCTGAAAGCCCGGACGCCAGTGGTGCAGTGATTAAAATCAGGGCTGTACAAGTGGCTGAAATTAGAGGAGCACATATATCGCAGTGGGTTGTGGAGGTGGAGGAGATTACAGATATATGGGGCGGGGGGCGAGGCCATGGAGGTATCTGAAAACGAGGATGAGAATTTTAAAATCAAGACATTGCTTGACTGGGAGCCAATGTCGGTCAGTGAGATATGAACGGGACTTGGTGTGAGCTCAGACAGGGTCAGCATAGTTTTGGATGACCTCATGTTTACAAAGAGTAAAATGTGGGAGATCAGCCAGGAGTGAGTTGGAATAATCACATCTAGAGGTGACGAAGGCATCAATGAGGTTTCAGCAGGAGACGGACTGATACAGGGATGAAGTCGGGCGATGTTATTGAGGTGGAAATAGGTGGATGTAATGATATCCTGAAAATGAGGTTCAAGCTGGGATTGGGAAAATCAGAGGGGTGAGGACATGGAGGGATTTGATCACACGAGTGAGAACATTAAAATTGAGGTGTTACTGGACCAAGAGCCAATGTAGGTCAGTGAGCACAGGGATGTTGGGTGAACAAAATTTAATGTAAGTTAGAAGATGGCAGCAGAGTTTTGGATGATGAGAAGGTTACAGATAGTAGAATGTGGGAGACCAGCCAGGAGTGTGTGAGAATACTCCAGTTTCGAGATAAGAAAGGCATGGATGAGGGCTTTAGCAGCAGATGCGTTGATATCTCTCTCTCTCTCTTCGAGTCTCTGAGCAAGTGAAAGAGGGGAAGGGGGAAGAAGAACAAGACGGAAGGAGAGTGATGGGACGGAGAGGGGAGAGATTAAATGACAGACTGTGACATTTCTAACGTTTTCCAGTTCTGATGAAGGGTCACAGATCTGAAACATTAACTCTGTTTCTCTCTACACAGATGCAACAGACCTGCTGAGGATTTCTGGCACTGTCTGTTCTCATTTCAGAGTTCCAGCAACCGCAGTATTTTGTTTTTATTTTAGTATTTAAGTCACTGTCACTTCTCTTCTTGGAATGCCAACCTTGAAGAAATTCTGCTCTTCTCTTGCAGATCTTAGGGCCTCGGCAGCTGAAGGCACGGCCGCCAATGGTACAGTAATTAAACTCGGGATGTTCAAGAGACCAGAATTATATGACGTCTCAGTGCTGCAGTGGAAGCTCAGACTGAGGTCATGAGATCCATGCTTGCTGCCACGCAGGATCAGACTGCTGTCATCATGGCTGTGGATCTCAGTGTTCAAAGGGGATTTTTTTTTAGAACATGACAGCGCAGTACAGGCCCTTCGGCCCTCGATGTGGCCGACCTGTGAAACCATCTGACCTACACTATTCCATTTTCATCCATATGTCTATCCAATGACCACTTAAATGCCCTTAAAGTTGTCGAGTCTACTACTGTTGCAGGCAGGGCGTTGCACGCCCCTACTACTCTCTGAGTAAAGAAACTGCCTCTGACATCTGTCCTATATCTATCACCCCTCAACTTAAAGCTATGTCCCCTCGTGTTTGCCATCACCATCCGAGGAAAAAGACTCTCACTATCCACCCTATCTAACCCTCTGATTATCTTATATGTCTCTATTAAGTCACCTCTCCTCCTCCTTCTCTCATATGAAAACAACCTCAAGTCCCTCAGCCTTTCCTCGTAAGACCTTCCCTCCATTTGCAGGCTCTCACAACAGTCCAGCAATCTGTGATCCAGTAGAGTATCAGGATTATTGAGGTGTCGCCCCGTGGCAGTGACAGTGTCTCTGTGGGGCATGAACCTGCTGTCCTCTCTCAGGAGGACAGTGTATTTACTTCAACGCCAGGAGCATCCGGAATAAGGTGGGTGAGCTTGCAGCATGGGTTGGTACCTGGGATCCTGATGTTGTGGCCATTTCGGAGACATGGGTAGAGCAGGGGCAGGAATGGATGTTGCAGGTTCCGGGATTTAGATGTTTCAGAAAGAACAGAGAAGAGGGTAAAAGAGGGGGGGGGTGTGGCATTGTTAATCAAGGAAAGTATTACAGCGGCAGAAAGGACGTTTGAGGACTCGTCTACTGAGGTAGTATGGGCCGAGGTTAGAAACAGGAGAGGAGAGGTCACCCTGTTGGGAGTTTTCTATAGACCTCCGAATAGTTCCAGAGATGTAGAGGAAAGGATAGCGAAGATGATTCTCGACACGAGCGAGAGTAACAGGGTAGTGGTTATGGGGGACTTTAACTTTCCAAATATTGACTGGAAATACTATAGTTCGAGTACTTTAGATGGGTCTGTTTTTGTCCAGTGTGTGCAGGAGGGTTTTCTGACACAGTATGTGGACAGGCCAACCAGGGGCGATGCCACATTGGATTTGGTACTGGGTAATGAACCCGGCCAGGTGTTCGATTTAGATGTATCTGAGCACTTTGGCGATAGTGATCACAATTCGGTTAGGTTTACCTTAGCGATGGGCAGGGACAGGTATATACCGCAGGGCAAGAATTATAGCTGGGGGAAAGGAAATTATGACGCGATTAGGCAAGATTTAGGATGTGTAGGATGGGGAAGGAAACTGCAGGGGATGGGCACAAACGAAATGTGGAGCTTATTCAAGGAGCAGCTAATGCGTGTCCTTGATAAGTATGTACCTGTCAGGCAGGGAGGAAGTTGTCGAGCGAGGGAGCCGTGGTTTACTCAAGAAGTTGAAGCGCTTGTCAAGAGGAAGAGGGCGGCTTATGTTAGGATGAGACGTGAAGGCTCAGTTAGGGCGCTTGAGAGTTACAAGCTAGCCAGGAAGGATCTAAAGGGAGGGCTAAGAAGAGCAAGGAGAGGACACGAGAAGCCATTGGCGGATAGGATCAAAGAAAACCCTAAGGCTTTCTATAGGTATATCAGGAATAAACGAATGATAAGAGTTAGAACAGGGCCAATCAAGGATAGTAGTGGGAAGTTGTGTGCGGAATCAGAGGAGATAGGGGAAGCGTTAAATGAATATGTTTGGTCAGTATTTACAGTAGAGAAAGAAAATGTTGCCGAGTAGATTACTGAGATACAGCCTACTAGGCTAGATGGGATTGAGATTCACACGGAGGAGGTGTTAGCAATTTTGGAAAGAGTGAAAATAGATAAGTCCCCTGGGCCAGATGGGATTTATCCTAGGATTCTCTGGGAAGCCAGGGAGGAGATTGCAGAGCCGTTGTTGTTGATCTTTAAGTCGTCATTGTCGACAAGAGTAGTGCCGGAGGACTGGAGGATAGCAAATGTTGTCCCCTTGTTCAAGAAGGGGAGTAGAGACAGCCCTGGTAATTATAGACCTGTGAGCCTTACTTCGGTTGTGGGTAAAATGTTGGAAAAGGTTATAAGAGACAGGATTTATAATCATCTTGAAAAGAATAAGTTCATTTGCGATAGTCAGCACGGTTTTGTGAAAGGTAGGTCGTGCCTCACAAACCTTATTGAGTTTTTCGAGAAGGTGACCAAACAGGTGGATGAGGGTAAAGCCGTGGATGTGGTGTATATGGATTTCAGTAAGGCGTTTGATAAGGTTCCCCACGGTAGGCTATTGCAGAAAATACGCAAGTATGGGGTTGAAGGTGATTTAGAGCTTTGGATCAGAAATTGGCTAGCTGAAAGAAGACAGAGGGTGGTGGTTGATGGCAAATGTTCATCCTGGAGTTTAGTTACTAGTGGTGTACCGTAAGGTTCTGTTTTGGGGCCACTGCTGTTTGTCATTTTTATAAACGACCTGGATGAGGGTGTAGAAGGGTGGGTTAGTAAATTTGCGGATGACACGAAGGTCGGTGGAGTTGTGGATAGTGTCGAAGGGTGTTGTAGGGTACAGAGGGACATAGATAGGCTGCAGAGCTGGGCTGAGAGATGGCAAATGGAGTTTAATGCGGAGAAGTGTGAGGTGATTCACTTTGGAAGGAGTAACAGCAATGCAGAGTACTGGGCTAATGGGAAGATTCTTGGTAGTGTAGATGAGCAGAGAGATCTTGGTATCCAGGTACATAAATCCCTGAAAGTTGCTACCCAGGTTAATAGGGCTGTTAAGAAGGCATATGGTGTGTTAGCCTTTATTAGTAGGGGGATCGAGTTTCAGAGCCACGGGGTCATGATGCAGCTGTACAAAACTCTGGTGAGGCCGCACCTGGAGTATTGCGTGCAGTTCTGGTCACCGCATTATAGGAAGGATGTCGAAGCTTTGGAAAGGGTGCAGAGGAGATTTACTAGGATGTTGCCTGGTATGGAAGGAAGGTCTTACGAGGAAAGGCTGAGGGACTTGGGGTTGTTTTCGTTAGAGAGAAGGAGGAGGAGAGGTGACTTAATAGAGACATACAAGATAATCAGAGGGTTAGATAGGGTGGATAGTGAGAGTCTTTTTCCTCGGATGAGGATGGCAAACACGAGGGGACATAGCTTTAAGTTGAGGGGTGAAAGATATAGGACAGATGTCAGAGTTAGTTTCTTTACGCAGAGAGTAGTAGGGGCGTGGAACGCCCTGCCTGCAACAGTAGTAGACTCGCCAACTTTAAGGGCATTTAAGTGGTCATTGGATAGACATATGGATGTAAATGGAATAGTGTAGGTCAGATGATCGGCACAACATCGAGGGCCGAAGGGCCTGTACTGCGCTGTAATATTCTAATTCTAATTCTAATTCTAATTCTAATTTCTCCCATCACTGTCACTCCACCAGTGTCCTTGCTGTTACTCATCAGCCAGCCCAGGCTGCGGCTGCCCATGTCGAGGTGGTGCAATCCGAATACGAGCCTCCAAGGCCCAGAGCTGCTCGAGGATGTCTTGCAAGGCCATCTGCAGTCTCGCCCAGTGAAAGTCAGCAGCCTTCCACCAGCCATGCTGCAGTCTCTGGGGAAACACTGTGTCGGAGCACAAGGCAAGTCGAGGGAACCCACAAGACAGGAACTAAGGGAACACACAAGGGTGAATAGATCAGTTTTGTTTGTATAATTGGATGTGTTGTTGGATAAAGATGTTAATGAAAAGGTTTTTGTTGGTGTTCTTCATTGCAGGATGGTGACCAAGGGGACACTGTAATGGGGCGTCTCAGATGGGTGTAATGGTGGATAATGGGGGATCCATGGTGGGAAAGGGAAGTTGGCCTATGGGAAACAAAATATTAGCAGCGACTCTCCGACGGGCTTTCTCTGTCGAAGGCATCCAGGAAATATCCCCCCGGTCTCCTCCGCCTCCTCCTCCTGAGGTGTCCTCCGGATTCCTGGTGCCAATGCCTGTGTCCTCATGATGGTGAGGATATGAAGGGTGCAGCAGTACACCATGAACTTGGACACCTGCTCCAGTGTGTACTGGAGGGCTCCTCTCGGGCGGTTCGGACAGTGGAAGCATTGCTTCATCACACTGATGGTCTGTTCCACCATGTTCCTGGTGACTCCATTGTTCACGTTATACACATGTTAATTGCGTGAAGTTGGTTGGTGGTGGCAGAAGGTTTGGGGATGTAGAAACATAAGCTGTGTCTGGAGCGGGGGTGGGTGTGGGGGGGTTACATTTGTCTCCAAGGAGCCACATTCTGGTTCTGCATGGGGGCCTGATGAGTTGGGACTGGCTGACCGCTTCAGAATTAAGGTATGGTGGCTGCTGACAGGATGTGGGCATTCACCAACATGATGTACTGGGCATGCTCACACACCAACTGTACATTCATGGAGTGAGAGTTCTTTCAGTTCCTGTACCTCTACCCGTTGACATAGGGGCACCATAGAGACACATCGACCATCAGGAATGCGGTTATCCTGACAAAGCCAGGGATACCCTTATCCTGCTTCTCCCCACTGAGGGAGAAAATTATGTGTTAACTTCACCTGACATAGATGGCCTCTCTCACCTAGCCGATATATCAATGGACAACACACAGTCCTCACAACTACAGGCCAGTGAGTCCAACATCAGTGGTGGAAAAGGTTTCAGAACAATAATTAGTGGATAAAACAGCAGGCATGTTGAGAGGTTTGAGTTAATTCAGGATAGCCAGCATAGATTTACAAAAGGAAAGTCATGCTTGACTAATCTAATTGCACTTTTGATGATGTAACAGAGAAGGTTGATGAAGGGAATGTGATGGATGTTGTCTAGATTGGTTTGAACAATGCGTTTGATAAAGTACCACAAAAAAGGTTAATTACCAACATTGAGTCAAATGGAATGGGAGGGTCAGTGTCCAGTTGGATAAAAACAAACGTTTACATAGAGATAAGAGTGTATCTCTTAAATGACAGTTTTTCAGACTGGAGGATGTTAGACAGCGAGTGTTCCCCCAGGGTCAGTGCTCGGGCCACTGTTTACTTTTGCTGTGCATAAATGACTTGGATCTTGGAATACAGAGTAGAATTTCAAAATCCATCTCTGATACCAAACTTGGAGCTGTGACAAACAGTGAGGATGTGCAGAACTACCTGTGACAGGACATAGATACTAAGTAGATTGAGCAGACAAGTGGCAGATGAAAGTGTGAGACAAGTGTGAGGTGAGGCATTTTGACAGAGAGGATAGGAAGGCAATATCGGCTTAATAACACCGTTCTAAACAATGTGCAGGAACAGAGAGACCTGTGGGTGCATGTGTATCCATCTTTAAAGGTGACAGGACATATTGAGAGATTGGTTCGTAAAATACATATAATCTTGGATTTCATAATGAGAGGTATTGAGTTCAAAAGCAGAGAAGTTATGATGAATGTTTAAAAATCTCTGGTTAGGTCTCAGCTGGACTAGTTTGTCCAATTCTGGTCATCACACTTCAGAAAGATTGTGAAGGTCTTTGAAATGGTGCTGAAGAGATTTAACAGAATGGTTCCAGGGATGGAGGATTTTAGTTCCAAGGTTAGGTTACAAGATTATGACAGGTTTGGATAATTTAGACAATGAAAAAGTGTTCCCATTAACTGATGGAAGAAGGACTAGGAGCACGGATTGAATGTTTTGGACAAGAGATGCAGGGGGAATATGAGGAAGAACATTTTTCTTTATGCAGTGGGTGTTAATGATCTGGAACTCACTGCCCACAAGTGTGTTGGAAGCAGAGATAATCAGTGATTTCAAATGAAAGCTGGTGGGGACCTGAAGGAAATGAATTTGCTCCAGGGATTGAGCGGGGGAGTGGGAGTGACAGGATTGCTCCATGGAGAGACAGCATGGACATGATGGAATGAATGGACTCCTTCTATGTCGTAAATGACGCGATCAGTCTCTGTGACTCGATGTTGGATACGTCTCCTGCTCTTGTCTGGAAAGATCTAGATACAAAGAAGTTCAATGAAACTGTGACCTTAACAGCCACTGACAGCTCCCTCCTCACCCTGGTGTGAGGCTCCAGGTCGTGTTACAAGAGGTGACACAGCTCTGTGACCACCTCCTTATTGAATCAGAGTCACCTCACACACTGCTCCTGGGTTAGGTGTAGGTAGCAAAAGTGTTCTTGGAAAACCCGGGGTGGGTAGGGCAGAGCCCCCTCCTCCTCCCTCTTTACAGAGCTTCCCCTCTCTGCAGCCTCTGCTCCATTTGTTGGTCATTTTACAGACCCAGAGACACTGTAACTGCAGTCCCCATACCTCGTCCAAAGTTGGGTCACCAAATCCTCCGTCCTCCCTGAATGTCTGCAGCAGCTCACAACACAACCTCCAGAAAATCACCCACACCGCCTCCACTAACTTGACAAAAGCAAAGGTAAGTCAAAAACCCCTCACCTGTAAGTTAGATGCCTGGTCCTTTTAAATAATACGAGAGGGGCTTCCTCGTGCTGCTGAATATATGTCCAGCTGAGAATGACTAGCACAGGCGTTCCGTGGACAGTCCACGTTTCCACGACGTATATCAAAGCTGCTGGAATGGCTGATAGACGCCATATTCAGACCCCTCCTCTGCGCGACCAGTACATGCTTGGTGAACGGCGGCTAGAGCCCTGTCCAGCATGGAACACTTGAAGTGACCGGCAGCTCAGCTCGAATTATTTTATGGATCCAAACTTACATGGTGTTGGGTCCAGTGACGCTGTAGAGCTGAAAATCATTGCCAGAGTAGATAAACAGAGAGAACGACCATACGATCATATGAATTAGGAGCAGAAGTCCGTCCACCCTGCTCCAGCATTTAATAAGATCATGGATGATCTGTTTGTGTTTCGAATTCCACACCCCCATCTACCCCCGATAAACTTGGATTCACTTGCCTAACAAAAATCTATCTATGGGGCGGCAATGGCGCAGTAATTTGCATCGCAGCCTCACAGCTCCAGGGACTCGGGTTCGATTCTGGGTACTGCTTGTCTGGAGTTTGCATGCTCTCCCTGTGACCGCTTGAGTTTTCGACGGGTGGTCTGGTTTCATCCCACAGCCAAAGACTTGCAGGTGATAGGTAAATTGGCCATTGTAAATTCCCCCCAGTGTAGGTAGGTGGTAGTGAATATGGGATTACTGTAGGGTGAGTATAAATGGGTGGTTGTTGGTCGGCATGGATTCGGTGGTCCGAATGACCTGTTTCAGTGCTGTATCTCTAAACAAATAAAATAAAATACCTCCGTGTTAAAAATATACAATCACTCCCATGCCACCACATTCTAAGGCAGATGTTTCCAAAATCACACAACCATCTGAGGAAAAAAAAAGTCTCCTCATCACTGTCCTAAAAGGGCGACCCCTAATTTTCAAACAGAGACTTCTCAAGCAGTTACTTCTAAAAGGGAATTGAAGAAAAGACTTTCAGACAAAAGAGTTGCAGTAATATGGGAATGGAGAGGGGAATGGGATTAATTGGAGGGGTGAGGCCATGGAGAGATTCAAACACAAGAATGAGAATATTAAAATTAGGGTGCTGGAAGGCCGGGAGCCGATGTAGATCAGTGAGCACAGGGGTGATGGGTGATCGGGATTTGGTGTGAGTTAGAATACAGGCAGCAGAGTTCTGGATGGGCTGTGGTTTATGGAGGTTTATAACTGGGAGGCTAACCAGGATAGAATTGGAATAGTAAAGTGTGTATTTAACAAAGGCCCAGATGAGTGTTTATGCAGCAGATAGGCTGAGGCAGAGGTGGAGATGTGTGTTAGTACAGAGGAGGTAGTAGGCAGGGTAGGTGAGAATATGGAGATGAACTCAGCTCAGATCCCCGTCAGGGGAAGGAGAGGGAACCAGCAGGCAGTGCAGGGATCCCCTGTGGCCGTTTCCCTCAACAACAGGTACACCGTTTTGGATACTGTTGCGGGGGACGACTTACCAGGGGTAAGCAATTGGGTACAGGTATCTGGCACAGAGTCTGTCCCTGTTGCTCAGAAGGGAAGGGGGAAGAGGAGCAGAACATTAGTCATTGGGGACTCCATAGTTAAGGGAACAGATAGGAGGTTCTGTGGGAACGAGAGAGACTCACGGTTGGTATGTTGCCTCCCAGGTGCCAGGGTTCGTGATGTCTCGGATCGTGTTTTTGGGATCCTGAAGGGGGAGGGGGAGCAGCCCCAAGTCATGGTCCACATAGGCACCAACGACATAGGTCGGAAAAGAGATGGGGATTTAAGACAGAAATTCAGGGAGCTAGGGTGGAAGCTTAGAGCGAGAACAACCAGAGTTGTTATCTCTGGGTTGTTGCCCGTGCCACGTGATAGCGAAGCGAGGAATAGGGAGAGAGAGGAGTTGAACACGTGGCTGCAGGGATGGTGCAGGAGGGAGGGTTTTGGTTTCCTGGATAATTGGGGCTCTTTCTGGGGTAGGTGGGACCACTACAAACAGGATGGTCTTCACCTGAACCAGAGGGGTACCAATATCCTGGGGGGGGAGATTGGCTAGTACTCTTCGGGGGGGTTTAAACTAATTCAGCAGGGGAATGGGAACCTAAATTGTAGTGCCAGTGTACAGGATGTTGAGAGTAGTGAGGTCAGGGATTATGGTTACAAGGACGCAAGAGGGCACTGGCAAGCAAGAACCTGGTTTAAAGTGTGTCTACTTCAACGCCTGGAGCATCCGGAATAAGGTGGTTGAGCTTGCAGTATGGGTTGGTACCTGGGATCTCGATGTAGTGGCCATTTCGGAGACATGGGTAGAGCAGGGGCAGGAATGGATGTTGTCAGTGTTCCTGCCCCGACCCTCTCTTAAGGCAGAGCCTTCCAGATTCCAACCACCCTCTGGGAGAAAATTATTTTCCTCAAATCCCTTGTAAATCTCCAGCCCCTTACCTTAATTCAACTCCCCCTGGTTATTGACCCCTCCGCTAAGGGAAAATAGATTCTTCATATCTAACCTATCAATGCCCCTCACAATTTTGTGTCCCACAATCATGACACCCCTCATCCTTCTCTGCTCTGAGGAACACAACCCTCGCCTTTTCTGTCGCTCTTCATAGCTGAAATGCTCCAGCCCAGGCAACATCCTGGTGAATCTATTCTGCACCCTCTCCATTGCCATCACATCCTTCCAATAGTGCGGCAACCAGAACTATACACAGTACTCCAGTTGTGGCCGAACTGGAGTTTAATACTTTTCCATCATAACCTCCCTGCTCTTATATTCTACGCCTCGGCTAATAAAGGCAGGTGTCCCATACGTCTTCCTGACCACATTGTCTACCTGTGCTGCTGCCTTCAGTGATCAATGGACAAGTACAACAAGGTCCTGTAATCTAAGGCTTTCCTCCTCACTATTTACAAAGAACAAAGAACAAAGAAAATTACAGCAGCACAGGAACAGGCCCTTCGGCCCTTCAAGCCTACGCCGATCCAAATCCATTAACTAAACCTGTCGCCTATTTTCTAAGGGTCTGTATCTCTTTACTTCCTGCCCATTCATGTATCTGTCTAGATACATCTTAAAAGACGCTATCGTGCCCGCGTCTGCCACCTCCACTGGCAATGCGTTCCAGGCACCCACCACCCTCTGTGTAAAGAACGTTCCACGCATATCCCAGCTAAACTTTTCCCCTTTCACTTTGAACTCGTGACCCCTTGTAATTGAATCCCCCACTCTGGGAAAAAGCTTCTTGCTATCCACCCTGTCTATACCTCTCATGATTTTGTACACCTCAACCAGGTCCCCCCTCAACCTTCGTCTTTCTAATGAAAATAATCCTAGTCTACTCAACCTCTCTTCATAGCTAGCGCCCTCCATGGCAGGTAACATCCTGGTGAACCTCCTCTGCACCCTCTCCAAAGCATCTACATCCTTTTGGTAATGTGGCGACCAGAACTGCACGCAGTATTCCAAATGTGGCCGAACCAAAGTCCTGTACAACTGTAACATGACCTGTCAACTCTTGTACTCAATACCCCGTCCGATGAAGGAAAGCATGCCGTATGCCTTCTTGACCACTCTATTGACCTGCGTTGCCACCTTCAGGGAACAATGGACCTGAACACCCAAATCTCTCTGCACATCAATTTTCCCCAGGACTTTTCCATTTCCTGTATAGTTCACTCTTGAATTGGATCTTCCAAAATGCATCACCTCGCATTTGCCCTGATTGAACTCCATCTGCCATTTCTCTGTCCAACTCTCCAGTCTATCTATATTCTGCTGTATTCTCTGACAGTCCCCTTCACTATCTGCTACTCCACCAATCTTAGTGTCGTCTGCAAACTTGCTAATCAGACCACCTATACTTTCCTCCAAATCATTTATGTATATCACAAGCAACAGTGGTCCCAGCACGGATCCCTGTGGAACACCACTGGTCACACGTCTCCATTTTGAGAAACACACATACCTCCAGCTATTCAGCTATGGCAGGCACATCACCCAATAACAGTGCAACACAATCAATGACATTCTGCCCTCTCTTTTACAGGACAAGATGGCCCATTATCACAGGGAGCAGCAGTGAACCAGCGGGATCCAGGCATACCTTCATCCCCTGAGCCTGAGGGAGGAGATGGTTCTCCACATCATGGCACCGGCTGTGACAGAGCACGTTGCATCCGGCATCACCTAGAGCATTCAGGATTATGTTATGTCCCTGCCTTATCTCTCTTCTTAACTCCCACCTCCGCCTCATCCTGATGTCTGGGATGATGTACAAGCTACAGATGGCGGGACCATGGACCTCCTGTTTTCCATCCCGCCCCCAATCCCTGACCGAACCCTCCCTTTCTGATTTTATACTTTCCGATAATAACCCAAAACTGCCAGCTTCCCAGTCACAGCAGATCCAGGAGACAGAGAGAGAGCAGCAGCACAGCACTGATGGTGAAGCCCCAACACTTCGTCTGATACTCACATGCACCAGATCAAATACTTGCATTGTGTCAACCTTAGAGGCTGGTATAGAGACACAATCTGCACGGGGTGAGTCACCGAGCACGAGTGAGCTGCAGCCAGGCCAGGGGGAAAGGATAGTTCATGTGTCAGCTCACCAGAGGGCGAGGTCACAAACGAGTTATAATACACAGGACTCAGATGTGAACATTGCGGGAACAGCATACAGGAGAATGCTGATGAACATGTACACTGAGATACTTGGTCCATTGACAAGCCTGTCAGACAGTCTGTTGTCACTGTCAAGCAACACGGAGGAGTCCAGCTCCAACATGGCACAGGACATTTCACAGAGCTTGAAGACCATTCTTTCCCCTGTGGAAGTGGTCACTAACTCCATGACAGCACTAGTGCACCCAGCCGTGATACAGTGCCTGGTGACCATTGTCTCAGCTTCCACTGCAGCACAGACGGCAGACAACCAAAGTCTCAGTGCTGCAGTGGAAGCTCAGATTGAGGACATGAGATCCATGTTTGCTGCCATGCAGGATCAGACTGCTGTCATCATGGCTGTGGATCTCAGTGTTCAAAGGGGTTTGCAGGCTCTCACAGCAGTCCAGCTATCTGTGATCCAGTAGATTATCAGGATTGCTGAGGTGTCGCCCCGTGGCAGTGACAGTGTCTCTGTGGAGCATGAACCTGCTGTCCTCTCTCAGGATGACAGTATTTGTCCTCCATTCACTGCCACTCCACCAGTGTCCTTGCTGTTCCCCATCAGCCAGCCAAGGCTGCTGCTGCCCATGTCGAGGTGGTGCAGTCCGACTACGAACCCGCAAAGCCCTGTGCTGCCCGAGGACGTCCTGCAAGTCCATCTGCAGTCTCGCCAGTGTAAGTCAGCAGCCTTCCACCAGCCATGCTGCAGTTACTGGATAAACCCTGTGTAGGAGCACTAGACAAGTCGAGGGAAGCCACAAGATAGGCACTAAGGGAATACACAAGGGTGAATAGTTCAGTTTAGTTTGTATAATTGGGTGTGTTGTTGGATGAAGATGTTAATGAAAATGTTTTTGTTGTTTTTTTTTATAGCAGGATGGTGACCAAGGGGACACTGTGATGGGGTGTTTCAATTGGGTGTAATGGTGGAGAATGGGGGATCCATGGTGGGAAAGGGAAGTTGTCTTATGGGAACCAGAATCTTAGCAGGGTCTCTCCGACAGCCTATCCGGATCGATGGCATCCAGGAAATATCCTCCCTGCCTCCTCCTCCTCCACCTGAGATGTCCTCCGGATTCCTGGTGCCAATGCCTGTGTCCTCCTGATAGTGATGATATGAAGGGTGCAGCAGAACACCATGAACTTGGACACCTGCTCCAGTGTGTACTGGAGGACTCCCCCCGAGCGGTTCAGACATCGGAAGCATTGCTTCAGCACACCGATGATCTGTTCCACCATGTTCCTGGTGACTCCATTGTTCACATTATACACATATTAATTGCGTGAAGTTGGTTGGTGGTGGGAGGTGGTTTGGGGGTGTAGAAACATGAGCTGTGTCTGGAGAACGCTTTCTTTCATCTCCGAGGAGCCACATTCTGGTTCTGCATGTTGGGCCAAAGTCCTGGTACCGGCTGACTGCATTAGAATGAATGTATGGTGGCTGCTGCCAGGATAGTGGGCATTCACCAGCATGATGTACTGGGCATGCTCACACACCAACTGTACATTCATGGAGAGAGAGTTTTTTCAGTTCCTGTACCTCTCCCGCTTGACAACGGGGGCCCCGCAGAGACACCCACACCATCAGGAATCCCGCTATCCTGACAAAGCCACGGGATCTCTCATCCTGCTTCCCCCTGCTGAAGGAGAAAGTGATGACATCGATGGTCACCGTCACCTCCCAGAATTATCAATGGACAACACAGAAGGGCGGCACAGTGGCGCAGTGGTTAGCACCGCAGCCTCACAGCTCCAGCGACCCGGGTTCAATTCTGGGTACTGCCTGTGTGCAGTTTGCAAGTTCTCCCTGTGTCTGCATGGGTTTTCTCCGGGTGCTCCGGTTTCCTCCCACAAGCCAAAAGACTTGCAGGTTGGTAGGTAAATTGGCCATTATAAATTGCCCCTAGTATAGGTAGGTGGTAGGGAAATATAGGGACAGGTGGGGATGTGGTAGGAATATGGGATTAGTGTAGGATTAGTATAAATGGGTGGTTGATGGTCGGCACAGACTCGGTGGGCCGAAGGGCCTGTTCCAGTGCTGTATCTCTAAACTAAACTAAACTCTAAACACACAAGACGAGTAACTACTGGTCAGTTAGTTTAACATAAGTGGCGAGTAAGGTTTTAGAAACAATAATCAGAGGAAAAGGACAACACACAGTTGGAGAGGTTTGAGTTAATTACGGATTGTCAGCACGGATTTCTAAAAGACAGATTATGCTTGATGAACGAATTGAATTTATTTCGATGATCAGAGAAGGTTGATGAAGGGAATGTGGTGGATGTTCTCTCCCTGGATTTTATTAAAGTATTCGATGAAGAACCACACAAAAGCCTGGTTAACAAAAATGAAGCTCATGGAAGAGCATCGAATTGGATCAAACATTGTCCAAAGGACAGCAAAACGAGTCTTGTGTTAAATGGTTGTTTTTCAGACAGGAGGATGGTAGACAGTGATGTTCCCCAAGGGTCAGTGCTAGGAACGCTGATTTTTTTTCCTTGCTATATATAAATGACATGCACCTTGGAATGCAAAGTAGAATTTCAAAATTTTCCGATGATACCAATCTTGTAGGTGTGATAAACAGGGAGGATGATACAAACCATCCGCAACAGAACATAGATAGGCTGGAAGAATGGACAGAGAAGTGGCAGGTAGAATTTATTACAGAGCAGTGTGCGGTGATGTATTTCTTCAGAAGGAATAGGAAGGCAATGCAGACTTAATGACACATTACTAAAGATTGTGCAGGAACAGAGGGACATGGGCCTCCATATGCATTGATCTTTGAAGGTGCCAGGACATATTAGGAGAGTGTTTAGCAAATCATATCAGATCTTGGGCTTCATAATTACAGACAAAGATACAAAGGCAGGGAAGTTATGCTGAAACGTTATAAAGCTTTGGTTAGGCCTCAACTAGAGAACTGTGTCCAGTTCTGGTCACCACAATTTTGGAAGGATGTGAAGGTCCTTGAGAGAGTGCAGAGGAGATTTACAAAAATGGTTTCAGGGATGGGGGTTTAGCGACAAGGTTAGTTTGGAGAAGATGGAGTTGTTCTCCCTGGAGTAAAGGAGATTTAGAGAGCTTTGGTAGAGGTGTACAAGATTATGATAAGTTTAGATAAGACAGACAAGGAAAAACTGTTCCCATTAACTGATGAAACACGGACTTGGGGACACAGATGGAAGGTTTTGGGTAAGAGATGCAGGGGGAATATGAGGAGGAACATTTTTACACAGTGGATGGTAATAAGCTGGAACTCACTGCCCATGAGGGTGATGGACGCTGAGGCAATTAATGATTTCAAAAGGAAACTGGATGGACACCAGAAGGAAATGAACTTGCAGGGATACGGGGACTGAGCGGGGGATTGGGACTGACTGGATTGTTCCAGGGAGAGCTGGCATGGAGGGGCCGAATGACCACCTTCAGTGCCGCAAATGACTCCATCACTCTCTGTGACTCTATGTTGGATACGTCTCCTGCTCCTGCCTGGAAAGATCTAGATACACAGAAGTGCAATGAAACTGTGACTTTAACGGCCACTGACAGCTCCTTCCTTACCCTGCTGTGAGGCTCCAGGTCGTGTTACAGGAGGTGACACTGCTATGTGACCACATCCTTATTGAATCGGAGCCACCTCACGCACTGCTCCTGAGTTAGATGTAGGTAGGAAACGTGCTCTTGAAAAACCCGGGGTGGGTAGTGCAAAGCCCCCTCCTCCTCCCTCTTTACAGAGCTTCCCCTCTCTGCAGCCTCTGCTCCATTTGTTGGTCATGTCATAGACCCAAAGACACTGTAAATATAGTCCCCATTCCTTGTCCAGATTTGGGTCACCAAATCTTCTGTCTTCCCTGAATGTCTGCAGCAGCTCACAACACAACCTCCAGAAAACCATCGACAGCATCTCCACTAAGTTTACAAAAGCAGAAGTAAGTCAAAAGCCCGTCACCTGTAAGCTGGATGCCTGGTCCTTTTAAATAACATTAGAGGGGATTCATTGTGATGCTAAATGTATGTTCAGCTGACATTGACTAACACAGGCGTTCGGTGGACATGCACAGACCAACTTTCAAAGAAGTACATCAAAGCTGCTGGTATGGTACGTTGACATCACTTTCAAATCCACCCTCAAAGGAACAACACATACATGGTACAATTGAGCGAGAGCCCTGCCCAGCATGTGATATTGTGCAGGCCACAGTAGAAATGGCCGGCTGTGAAGACCACGCTGACAGCACATAGATGATACGACTGGGCTGGAGCCCCGCTCAGCATGGGATATTGTGCAGACCGCACTGGAAGTGGCCGGCTGTGCGATTCACTACTCTTTATGGATCCCAATTTTGTACCGTCAGCAGCAGTCTTGCTGCAGAGTCTATAATCCTGGCTCGGGACACATACAGAGGGAAATAAATTCACTTTACAAGGAGAAATGAAAAAAGATTGAAGTCGAAAGATTTGCAGGAATATGTGAAATGGACTGGGGAAAGTGAATAAATGGAGGGTTGAGTCTATGGAGAGATTCAAACACAAGAAAGAGAATATTAAAAATAAGGTGCTGCCAGTCCGGGAGCCAATGTAGATCAGTGAGCACAGGTGTGATGGGTGATCGGGATTTGGTGTGAGTTAGGATACAGGCAGCAGAGTTCTGAATGGGCTGTGGTTTATGGAGGTTTATAACTGGGAGGGTGACCAAGATGGAATTGGAATAGTCAGCTGTGTATCTAACAGTGATGCAGATGAGGGTTTACGCAGCAGATGGGCTGAGGCAGAAGTGGAGAGGGGTGATATCACAGAGGTTGTATTAGTCAGGGTTGGTGATGAAAAGAGTATGAAGATGAACTTAGCTCAGGTTGAAATATAACACAGAAGTTGTAAACTGTCTGGTTGAGCCTCAGATATTGGGCAGGGTGGAGTATGTGCTTCACAGATAGGGGATGGAGTTTGTGATGGAGACCAATGACACTGGCTTCAGTCTTCCCAAAATTTACATTACAGAACAGTATTTCAGTGAAACAGGGTTTACAGATCTCCTGGCCTGAAATAGAGACAGCAACAGCAGCAACGATGAGAGAGTATATGATAAGAACTGTAATACAGTTCACAATGGTTTATGGAGCTAATAGCTGGAGATATTCACCAGGCATACAACGGCAGCAAGAAGGGCAGAGTAAATTACAGGAGCAGTAATGCAGTTAAACATGGTTTAAAGAATTAATAGCTAGATAGAGAGACTTACCAGGAACACCAATAATAGCCAGGATGGGATAGTAAATGTATTGAATAATCTTCAGTGCGAGATAGATACGAGTGTTTAATGAGAACCAATCATAATATGTAGAAAGGGAGTAAAGATCCGAGGATAAACTCCTGTCCATTGTTGTAACATTCCAATCTATTGTTCTCAGATTCTGACCCATTGTTGTAACATTCCAGTCTTTTGTTCTCAGATTCTAACCTGTCCTCTCTCTATCTCTCTGGAGCAGCTGATCCCTGTAAGTGCCGTGGCTGATGTTCCTACTGACGCTATGGAATAACACATTGAAAGAAGCCCCTTATTAATAGGAGATGGAAAACGTCCAGTGACACAATTAGGGTCCATGGAGACTGACATTAATTACAGTCACGGAACAAACAGATTCAGTTAACCCTTTTCAATCCAACACGTTTGTACCACAATAAAGTAGAACATTTATCCAGTCTGGATGGGATGTATGAGGGTTGCTGAGGGAAGCAATGGTGGAAATAGCAGAGGCACTGGCCAGAATCTTCCAATCCCCCTTGGATATGGGCGTGATGACAGGTTTCTACAGGCTCACCACTGCCTGGGTGAAGAAACGTCTCCTCATCTCAGTCCTGAAAGTTTTACCCCATATCCTGTGCTTCAGGAGTCCCCCACCATCGGGAACATCCTTCCTGCATCTACCCTGTCAAGTCATGTTAGAATTTTATAGGTTTCGATGAGATCCCTCCTCACTCTTCTGAATTCCAGTGCATATAGTCTTAACCGACTAAATCTCTCCTCATACGACAGTCCTACCACCCCAGGAATCAGACTGGTAAAACTCTACTGCTCTCCCTCCACAGCAAGAACATCCTTCCTCAGATAAGGAGACCAAAACTGCACACAATATTCCAAGTGCGGCCTCACCAAGGCCCTGTATAATTGCAGCAAAACATCCCTGTTCCTGTACTCGAATCCTGTCTCTATGAAGGCCAACATAACATTCGCCTTTTTCTACCGCCTGTTGCACCTGCATGCTTACCTTCAGTGACTGGTGGACGAGAACACCCAGGTCTCACTGCATATTCCCCTCTCTCAATTTATAGCCGTTCAGATAATAATCTGCCTTCCTGTTTTTGCTGGTAAAGTGGATAACTTCACATTTATCCACATTATACTGCATCTGCCGTGCATTTGCCCACTCACTCAACATGTCCAAATCACCCTGAAGCCTCTCTGCATCCTCCTCACAACTCACCCTCATACTCAATTTTGTATCATCTGCAAATTTGGAGATATTACTTTTAGTTTCCTCATCTAAATCATTAATATATATTGTGAATAGCTGGGGTCCCAGCTCCGATCCCTGCGGTACCCCACCAGTCACTGCCTGCCATTCAGAAAAAGATCCGTATGTTCCAATGCTTTGTTTCCTGTCTGCCAACCAATTTTCTATCCATCGCAATACACTACCCCCAGTCTCGTGCACTTTAATTTTACATGCTAAACCCTTACGTGGAACTTTGTCGAGAGCCTTCTGAAAGTGCAAATAAACCACACCCACTGGCTCCCCCTCATCAACTCTACTAGTTACATCCTGGAAGAATGCTAGTAGATTTATCCAGCATGATTTCCCTTTCATAAATCCACGCTGACTCTTCCCGATTCTACTGTTCTCTAAGTGCTCTGCTGCAAAATATTTGATAATGGACTCCAGGATTTTCCCCACGACCGATGTCAGGCTGAATGGTCTATAATTCCCTGCTTTCTCTCTACCTCCCATTTTTAATAGTGGGGTAACATTAGCTACCTTCCAATCTGTAGGAACAATTCCAGAGTCTATCGAATCTTGGAGGATGACCACCAATGCATCCACTATTTCTAGGGCCACTTCCTTAAGTACTCTGGGATGTAGATTACCAGGCCCTGGGGATTTATCGGCCTTCAATACCATCTCCTTCCCCAACACCATTTCTCCACTAATACTGATTTCTTTCAATTCCTCTCTCTCACTAAACCCTGTATTTACCAACATTTCTGGGATTATATTGGTGTCCTCCTTTGTGAAGACAGAACTAAAGTATGCATTTAGTTGGTCAGCCATTTCTTTGTTTCCCAGAATACATTCCCCTGTTTCTGACTGTAACGGACCTACATTTGTCTTCGCCAATCTTTTCCGCTTCACATACCTTTACAGTCAGTTTTTATGTTCCCCGTAAGCTTTCTCTCATACTCCATTTTCCCCTTCTCAATCAATCCCTTGGTGCTCCTTTGCTGAATTTTAAACTGCTCCCAATCCTCAGGTCTGTTGTTTTATCCTGGAAAATTTATATGCCACTTCCTTGGATCTAATGCTATCTCTAATTCTCCTTGTAAGCCATGATTTGGCTACCTTTTTCGGTTTACTTTTGTGCCAGACAGGAGTAAACAATTGTTGCAGTTTATCCATGCGCTCTTTGAATGTTTGCCATTGCCTATCCAGGGTCATCTCTTTAAGTGACGTTTCCCAATGTATCATCGACAGCTCATGCCTCATACCTTCGTTGCTGACTTTATTAAGATTCACGACCCTAGTCTCAGAATCAACTAGGTCACTGTCCATCATGATGAAGAATTCTATCATATTATGGTCGTTCATCCCCAAGGGATCTGGCACAACTAGATTGTCAATTATTCCTCTCTCATTATACAATAACCAGTCTAGGATGGCCTGTTCTCCAGTTGGTGCCTCAAAGAATTGGTCCTGAAAACCATTCCGTATATTCTCCAGGAATTCCTCCACAATGTATTCTGACCAATTTGATTTACCCAATCTATATGCAGATTGAAGAAACCCATAATTACAGATGCTCCTTTATCGGTTGCATCTCTAATTACCTGTTCAATGCCATTCCCAAATTCAGCACTACAGTCTGGGGGTCTATATACAACCCCCACTAAGGTTTTTTGCTCCTTAGTGTTTCTCAGCTCTACCCATACATATTCGACATCCTCAGAGCTAATATCCTGCCTCACCATTGCGTTCATTTCCTCTTTAACCAGCATGCAACTCCACCAAGGGTGGAGATAGGCCGTTTTACTGATGGTGTGAATATTTGGTAGGAAACTCATCTCAAGGCATCTCAAGGTGAACTATGTAACCAAGTATGTGAACAGTTTCGGTTAGTCTCAAACATTTACAAAGGAGAGGAATGAAGTGTGTAACAAGGAAATGTTTGGAGCAGAGACAGAAAACAATGATTTCAATCTTCTCAATATTTAATTGGCATTGCAGATGTGTGAGGTAATACTTCTTGAAAGGATTAATGAGGAGAGACAATACAAGTTAAATGGTACAACTATAAAGATGGTGAAATAACAGAGACACCTGGGGTGTTTGTGTACAAATCTTTGAAGGTGGCAGGAAAGGTTAACTTGACAGTTAATAAATATATGGGATCCTCGGGTTTATAAATAGAGGCAAAAAGAACAAAAGCAAGGACATTATGTGAAACATATATAAAATACCAGTTCAGCTGCACCTGGAGTCTTGTGTCGAATACTGGGAACCACACTTTCGGAAGGACATGAAGCCTTCGGAGAGGGTAAATAACTATTTTACTAGAATTTGTCCAGGCATGAGGGATTACAGTTATGTAGCTGGGGTTGTTTTGCTTAGAGCAAGAAACTTTCAGAGGATATTTGACTGAGGTATTTAACATTAGGAAGGGTTCAGATAAATTAAATAAAGAGAAACTGTTTCCACTTTCCAAGGGGCCGTTAACCAAAGACACAGATTTAAGGCAATTGGTAAAAGAAGCAGATATGAGGATTTTTGTTTCTGAGTGGTTTGTATTTGGGAGGCACTGTCTGATAGGCTGATGGATACAGATTCAATAATAGATCCCAAAAGGGAATTGGATAAATATCCGAAGCAGAAAAAAATTCAAGAATATATTGAATGAGCCAGGGAGTGGGACTAACTGGATTGAACAAAGAACAAAGAACAAAGAAAAATTACAGCACAGGAACAGGCCCTTCGGCCCTCCAAGCCTGCGCCAATCCAGATCCTCTATCTAAACATGTCGCATATTTTCTAAGGGTCTTTGAAAGGGTCAGCACAGACTTGATGGGACGAATGACCTCATTCAGTCTAATCTATTCTATGATTCTATGATTACTCCTGCCTGTACTTTCACAATATTCCGATCCTTTCAACATGCGTTTGAGAAAGTACCACATAACAACGACACAGGTAGGAAGAGAGATGGGGATTTAAGGTAGAAATTCAGGGAGCTAGGGTGGAAGATGAGAGCGAGAACAAACAGAGTTGTTATCTCTGGGTTGTTGCCCGTGCCACGTGATAGCGAAGCGAGGAATTAGGGAGAGAGAGGAGTTGAACACGTGGCTGCAGGGATGGTGTAGGAGGGAGGGTTTTGGTTTCCTGGATAATTGGGGCACTTCTGGAGTAGGTGGGACCTCTACAAACAGGATGGTCTTCACCTGAACCAGAGGGGTACCAATATCCTGGGGTGGGCGGGGGGGGAGATTTGCTAGTGCTCTTCGGGGGGGTTTAAACTAATTCAGCAGGGGAATGGGAACCTAAATTGTAGTTCCAGTGTACAGGATGTTGAGAGTAGTGAGGTCAGGGATAAGGTGACGAGGACGCAAGAGGGTACTGGCAAGCAAGAACCTGGTTTAAATTGTGTCTACTTCAACGCCAGGAGCATCCGGAATAAGGTGGGTGAGCTTGCATCATGGATTGGTACCTGGGATCTCGATGTAGTGGCCATTTCGGAGACATGGGTAGAGCAGGGGCAGGAATGGATGTTGCAGGTTCCGGGATTTTGATGTTTCAGTAAGAACAGAGAAGATGGTAAAAGGTGGGGGGGGGGCGTGTGGCATTGTTAATCAAGGAGAGTATTACAGCGGCAGAAAGGACGTTTGAGGACTCGTCTACTGAGGTAGTATGGGCCGAGGTTAGAAACAGGAGAGGAGAGGTCACCCTGTTGGGAGTCTTCTATAGACCTCCGAATAGTTCCAGAGATGTAGAGGAAAGGATAGCGAAGATGATTCTCGACAGGGGCGAGAGTAACAGGGTAGTGGTTATGGGGGACTTTAACTTTCCAAATATTGACTGGAAATACTATAGTTCGAGTACTTTAGATGGGTCTGTTTTTGTCCAGTGTGTGCAGGAGGGTTTTCTGACACAGTATGCAGACAGGCCAACCAGGGGAGATGCCACATTGGATTTGGTACTGGGTAATGAACCCGGCCAGGTGTTAGATGTAGATGTAGGTGAGCACTTTGGTGATAGTGATCACAATTCGGTTAGGTTTACCTTAGCGATGGGCAGGGACAGGTATATACCGCAGGGCAAGAATTATAGCTGGGGGAAAGGAAATTATGATGCGATTAGGCAAGATTTAGGATGCGTAGTATGGGGAAGGAAACTGCAGGGGATGGGCACAATAGAAATGTGGAGCTTATTCAAGGAGCAGCTACTGGGTGTCCTTGATAAGTCTGTACCTGTCAGGCAGGGAGGAAGTTGTCGAGCGAGGGAGCCGTGGTTTAATAAAGAAGTTGAAGCGCTTGTCAAGAGGAAGAAGAAGGCTTATGTGAGGATGAGGCGTGAAGGCTCAGTTAGGGCGCTTGAGAGTTACAAGCGAGCCAGGAACGATCCAAAGGGGCAGCTAAGAAGAGCAAGCAGAGGACACGAGAAGTCATTGGCGGATAGGATCAAGGAAAACCCTAAGGCTTTCTATAGGTATATCAGGAATAAAAGAATGACTAGAGTTAGATTAGGGCCAATGAAGGATAGTAGTGGGAAGTTGTGTGTGGAATCAGAGGAGATAGGGGAAACGTTAAATGAATATTTTTCGTCAATATTTACAGTAGAGAAAGAAAATGTTGTCGAGGAGAATACTGAGACTACTAGGCTAGATGGGTTTGAGGTTCACAAGGAGGAGATGTTAACAATTTTGGAAAGTAGGAAAATAGATAAGTCCCCTGGGCCAGATGGGATTTATCCTAGGATTCTCTGGGAAGCCAGGGAGGAGATTTCAGAGCCTTTATCCTTGATCTTTATGTCGTCATTGTCGACAGGAACAGTGCAGGAAGACTGGAGGATAGCAAATGTTGTCCCCTTGTTCAAGAAGGGGAGTAGAGACAGCCCTGGTAATTATAGACCTGTGAGCCTTACTTCGGTTGTGGGTAAAATGTTGGAAAAGGTTATCAGAGACAGGATTTATAATCATCTTGAAAATAATAAGTTCATTAGAGATAGTCAGCACGGTTTTGTGACGGGGAGGTCGTGCCTCACAAAACTTATTGAGTTTTTCGAGAAGGTGACCAAACAGGTGGATGAGGGTAAAGCACTGGATGTGGTGTAAATGGATTTCAGTAAGGCGTTCGATAAGGTTCCCCACGGTAGGCTATTGCAGAAAATACAGAAGTATGGGGTTGAAGGTGATTTAGAGCTTTGGATCAGAAATTGGCTAGCTGAGAGAAGACAGAGGGTGGTGGTTGATGGCAAATGTTCATTCTGGAGTTTAGTTACTAGTGGTGTACCGCAAGGATCTGTTTTGGGGCCACTGCTGTTTGTCATTTTTATAAATGACCTGGATGAGGATGTAGAATGGTGGGTTAGCAAATTTGCGGATGACACAAAGGTTGGTGGAGTTGTGGATAGTGCCGAAGGATGTTGTAGGGTACAGAGGGACATAGATAGGCTGCAGAGCTGGGCTGAGAGATGGCAAATGGAGTTGAATGCGGAAAAGTGTGAGGTGATTCACTTTGGAAGGAGTAACAGGAATGCAGAGTACTGGGCTAATGGGAAGATTCTTGGTAATGCAGATGAACAGAGAGATCTTGGTGTCCAGGGACATAAATCCCTGAAAGTTGCTACCAAGGTTAATCGGGCTGTTAAGAAGGCATATGGTGTGTTAGCTTTTATTAGTAGGGGGATCGAGTTTCGGAGCCACGAGGTCATGCTGCAGCTTTACAAAACTCTGGTGAGACCGCACCTGGAGTATTGCGTGAAGTTCAGGTCACCACATTATAGGAAGGATGTGGAAGCTTTGGAAAGGGTGCAGAGGAGATTTACTAGGATGTTGCCTGGTATGGAGGGAAGGTCTTACGAGGAAAGGCTGAGGGACTTGAGGTTGTTTTCGTTGGAGAGAAGGAGGAGGAGAGGTGACTTAATAGAGACATATAAGATAATCAGAGGGTTAGATAGGGTGGATAGTGAGAGTCTTTTTCCTCGGATGGTGATGGCAAACACGAGGGGACATAGCTTTAAGTTGAGGGGTGATAGATATAGGACAGATATGAGAGGTAGTTTATTTACTCAGAGAGTAGTAGGGGCGTGGAACGCCCTGCCTGCAACAGTAGTAGTCTCGCCAACTTTAAGGGCATTTAAGTGGTCATTGGATCGACATATGGATGAAAATGGAATAGTGTAGGTCAGATGGTTTCACAGGTCGGCGCATCATCGAGGGCCGAAGGGCCTGTACTGCGCTGTAATGTTCTAATTCTAATTCTAATAACAGCCATGTTGTCAAGTTAGAAACACATGCGATAAAAGGACCAATATCAGCCGTGGCTCAGTTTGTATCTCTCTCCCCTTTCAGTCACAAGCTTCTAGGATCAAGTGTCACTGCAGGACTTGATCACAAGAATCAATGCTGACATTGCAGTGCAGTACTGAGGGTGTGCTGCACTGTCAGAGGTGCAGTCTATCCAATGAAACTTTAAACCAATTTGCAGTCTGTCCTCTCACGTGGTTGTTAAAGATCCCACCGCACTATGTAGAAGCAGAGCAAGGGAATTATTCCCGTTGTCCTGGTCAATATTTCTCCTTCAATCAACATCACAAAAACAGATCTGATCATGATCACATTGCTGCTTGTGGGATCTTGCTGTGCAGAAATTGTCTGCCCTGTTTCCTACATTACAAGTGTGACTACACTTTAGAAAGTCCTCATTTGTTGTAAATCACTTTGGAACATGCAGTCGTCATTCAAGGCGCTACATCAATGAAAGTATTTTATTTTCAATGGCAGCATGCAGGACATTAGCTCAGTGACAGAAAGCAGGCAGTAGTGGAGAATGGTTATTGTTCAGTCTGGAGGGAAGTACACAGTGGGGTTCCCCACGGTCACTGTTGGGATTACTGTTGCTGTATGTTAATGCAATGGGCTTGTGTACAGAGGGGATAATGTCAAAGTTTCCAGATGACAGGAAAGTTGGAAATGTTAATACACAGTGAGAATGATAGTAACAGACTTCAGGATGATGGAGACTGACTGGTGAAATGGGGAGGAACATGGCAGATGAAATTTAACACTGTGAAGTGTGAAGTGATATGTTTTTGCAGGAAGCGTAAGGGAAGGCAATATAAACAAATGGGTACTGTTTAAATGAGGAGACAGGAACAGAACAACTTGGAGTGTATTCACACAGATCTTTGAAGGTCGCACAAAAAGTTGAGAAAGTTATTCACCGATGTTCAAACTTATGACAGAGGCCAGGTAGAAAGTTCTATTGAGAACCAGGCTGAATATAGAGGGTCCAGAGGGGAAGTGAAAAAGCAAATAACAGAAGCAAAGAGAGAGCATGAAAAGAGACTGGCAGCTAGCATAAAAGAAAATTCCAATGTTTTATGCAAACATATAAATAGTAAAAA
Organism: Heterodontus francisci; assembly: GCF_036365525.1. NCBI lineage: Eukaryota > Metazoa > Chordata > Chondrichthyes > Heterodontiformes > Heterodontidae > Heterodontus > Heterodontus francisci. The sequence goes on from NW_027140238.1 coordinate 154,751, forward strand.
GGGTAGTAAAAGGAGGAATGTGGCTGACTCAGCACCAGTAATGGGATTTACACATGGAGGCAGAGGGCATAGCTGAGGTACTAAATAAATACTTTGCATCTGTCTTTAACAAGGAAGAAGATACGGAATCCTTTCCTTTATTAGCCGAGGTATAGAATATAAGAGTAGGGAGGTTATGCTGGAACAGTAATACTCATTGCTTAGGCCACAACTTGAGTACTGTGTGCAGTTCTGGTCACCTCATCACAGAAAGGATGCAATTGCACTAGAGAGGGTACTGAGGAGATTTATGAGGATGTTACCAGGACTGGAAAAGTGCAGCTATGAGGAAAGATTGGATAGGCTGAGCTTGTTCTCCTTAGAACAGAGAAGGCTGAGGGGAAATCTGATTGCAATGTACAAAATGTTGAGGGGCCTGGTTAGAGTGGAGGTGAAGGGTCTATTCCCTTTAGCAAAGAGGTCAGTGACAAGCGGGCATAGATTTAAAGTGATTGGTAGGAAGATTATAAGTGAGCTGCGGATTTTATTTTTCACCCAGCGGGTGGTGGGAGTCTGGAACTCACAGTCCGAAAGGGTAGTTGAGGCAGAAACCCACAACTCATTCAAAAGATGTCTGGATATGCACCTCAAGTGCTGTAATCAATCAAATGCTGGAAGTTAGGATCGGAATGGATGGATCGTTTTTTGGACAGCATAGACACGATAGGCCATGTGGCCTCTCTCTGTGCCATAAACTTTCTATGGTTCAAAGATGCAACCCAGACAATGTTGAAAGAGGAGGTACGTCAGACACTAGTGGGGTTTAAAATTGATAAAGAGGAAGTATTAGATAGGCTGTCTGTACTTAAAGTGGATAAAACACCAGGAGCAGATGGGATGTATCCAAGGATTCTGAGGGAAGTGAGGGTGGAAATCACAGAGGCACTGGACATAAATTTTCAGTCTTCCTTGGACTCGGGGTGATGCCAGAGGACTGGAGAATTGTAAACGTTACACCCTTGATCAAAAAAGGGTGTAAAGATCAACCCAGCAACAACAGGCCAGTCTGTTTAACTACAGTGGTGGGAAAACTTCTAGAAAAAGTAATTTTGGGCAAAATCAATAATCACATGGACATATGGGCGGCACAGTGGCATAGTGGTTGGCACCGCAGCCTCACAGCTCCAGTGACCCGGGTTCAATTCTGGGTACTGCCTGTGTGGAGTTTGCAAGTTCTCCCTGTGTCTGCGTGGGTTTTCTCCGGGTGCTCCGGTGTCCTCCCACAGCCTAAAGACTTGCAGGTTGGTAGGTAAATTGGCCATTATAAATTGCCCCTAGTAAAGGTAGGTGGTAGGGAAATGTGAGGATGTGGTAGGAATATGGGATTCGTGTAGGATTGGTATAAAATGGGTGGTTGATGGTCGGCACAGACTCGGTGGGCTGAAGGGCCTGTTTCAGTGCTGTATCTCTCTAAATGTGCGAGTTAATTAAGCAAGCCAGCATGGATTTCTTAAGGGAAAATCATGTTTAACTAACTTGCTGGAGATTTTTGAGGTGGTCACAGAGAGAGTTGATAAGGGTGATGCTGTTGATGTGGTAAACATGGATTTTCATATAACAGTCTACTCCGTTTCAATGGAACCTGCCTCCACCACACTCAGGCAGTGCATTCCAGACATTTAACCACTCTCTGCGTGCAAAAACATTTTAACACAGTGCCACACAACAGACCTGTGAGCAAACTTGCAGCTCATGGAATAAAAGGGACGGGGGTTGCAACATGGATACGAAATTAGCTGAGTGACAGGAAACAAAGAGTAGTGGTTAATAGATGTTTTTCAGGCTGGAGGAAGGTTTGTAGTGGAGTTCCCCAGGGATCAGTGTTCGGATCCTTTGTTTTCCTGATATATATTAATGACCTAGACCTTGGTGTACAGGCAAAGTTTACAGATGATATGAAACTGGAAGTATTGTGAACTGTGAGGAGGATAGTGAAGAACTTCAAAAGGACATTGAAATGTTGCTGGAATGGGCAGACAGGTGGCAGGTGAAGTTCAATGCAGAGAAACGTGAAGTGATTCATTTTGGTAGGAAGAACATGGAGAGACAATGTAAAATAATGGTTACAAATCGAAAGGGGGTGAAGGAGCAGATCGACCTGGGTGTATATGTGCATAAGTCATTGAAGGTGGCAGGACAGGTTGAGAGAGCATTTAATAAATCATATAATCCCCTAGGCTTTATTAATAGGGACATAGAGTACAAGAGCAAGGATGCTGTATTGAACTTGCATAAGACGCTACTTCGGCCTCAGCTGGAGTATTGCATCCAGTTCTGGACACCACACTTGAGGAAAGACGTGAGGGCATTGGAGAGAGTGCAGAAAAGATTCACCAGAATGATTCCCAGGATGAGGAATTTCAGTTATGAAGATAGATTGGAGAAGTTAGGACTGTTTTCCTTGCTTGGAGAATGCTGAGAGTTGATTTGTTAGAGGTTTCAAAAATCATGATGTGTCTGGACAGAGTAGACAGAGAGAAACTGTTCCCACTCGTGAAAGGAACAAGAACGAGAGGGCACAGATTTAAAGTAATGGGTAAAAGGTGCAAAGACGACATGAGGAAAAGCTTTTTTCACACAGTGAAACAGGGTCTGGAATGCACTGCCTGAGAGTGTGGTGGAGGCAGGTTCAACTGAAGCTGAATAGACTTTAATCTGAGAAGGAAGAGTGTGCAGGTTACATGGAGAATGCAGGGAACAGCATTCTGTGAATTGTTCATTCAGAGAGCCAGTGCAGACACGAAAGGCTGAATTGGTCCTTCTGTAATGCATTAATTCTGATTGTTTCATAGCAGGATGGTGACCAAGGGGACGCTGTGATGGGGCGTCTCAGATGGGTGTAATGGTGGAGAATGGGGGATCCATGGAGGGAAAGGGAAGTTGTCCTATGGGAGCTCGATTCTTAGCAGGGTCTCTCCGACAGCCTGTCCGGCTGGAAGGCATCCAGGAAATATCCTCCCTGCCTCCTCCTCCTGAGGTAGCCTCTGGATTCCTGGTGCCAATGCCTGTGTCCTCATGATGGTGATGATATGAAGGGTGCAGCAGAACACCATGAACTTTGACACCTGCTCCAGTGTGTACTGGAGGGCTCCCCCCGAACTGTTCAGATATCAGAAACATTGCTTCATCACACCGATGGTCTGTTCCACCATGTTCCTGGTGACTCCATTGCTCACATTATACACATGTTAATTGTGTGAGGATGGTTGGCGGTGGGGGTGGTTTGAGGATGTAGAAACATGAGCCGTGTCTAGAGGGGGGTTTATTTGTCTCCGATGAACCACATTCTGGTTCTGCATGGAGCCCCGAAGTGTTGGGACTGGCTGACTGCTTCCGAATGAAGGTATGATGGCTGCTGCGAGGTTAGTGGACATGCTCACACACCAACTGTACATTAATGGAGTGAGAGTTCGTTCAGTCCCTGTACCTCTCCCTGTTGATATGGGGGCCCGGCAGAGCCACCTACACCATCAGGAATCCCGCTATCCTGACAAAGCCACTGGATCTCTCATCCAGCTTCTCCCTGATGAGGGAGAAAATGATGAGATAGATGGTCACCCTTACCTCACTGAATTATCAATGGACAACACACAGGCCTCGTAACTACTGATCAGTTAGTTTAACATCAGTGGTGAGTAAGGTTTTAGAAACAATCATCAAGGGAAGACACTATCAACACACACTTATAGAGGTTTGAGTTAATTAAGGATTGTCAGCATGGATTTTTTTAATAGGAAGATCATGCTTTACTAAACTAATAGAATTGTTTGATGATGTATCAGATAACAATGATGAAGGGACTGTGGTGGATGCTGTTTATAAAGGTTTTTTTAAAAGCGTTTGATAAGGTGCCACATAAAAGGCTGGTGAACAAAACTGAGCTTCATGAAATTGAAGGGTCGGTGTCCAATTGAATCAAAAATTGGCTTCAGGACAGAAAACAGAGAATTGTTTGAAATGTTTGTTTTTCAGACTGGAGAATGGTAGATAATGGGTGTTCCCCGAGGATCAGTGCTAGGACCTCTGCTTTTTTTTGCTATACATAAATGACTTCGATCTTGGAAATCAGAGTGGAGTCTCACAATTTGCCGATGATACCAAATTTGGAGGACAGGCAAACAGTGAGGATGATACAAACTGTCTGCAACAGGACACGGATAGAAAGGCAGAATGGGCAGAAAAGTGGCAGATCGAATTTAATACACAGGAGTGTGAGGTGATGAATTTTGGCAGAAGGGATAGTGTCAGGCGATGCAGACAGAATGGTATAATTCTTCAGTGTGTGCAGGAACAGACGGACCTGTGTGTGGATGTGTATAAATCTTTGAAGGTGGCAGGACATATTGAGAGAGTGATGACAAAGCATATGAGACCTCGGGATTCATAAATAGAGGAATAGAGAACAAAAGCAGGGAAATTATGCTTAAAATGTATATAGCTCTGGTTCGGCCCCAAGTGGGGTATTGTGAACAGTTCTGTTCACCACACTTTAGGAAGGATGTGAGGGCCATTGAGAGGGTGCAGTGGATATTTACCAGAATGGTTCCAGGGTTGGGGGATTTTAGCAACAAGGTTAGTCTGGAAAAAACTGGGATTGTTCTCCCTGGGGTAAAGAAGATTGCGGGAATATTTACTAGAAGTGTGCAAGATTGTGACAGAATCACAGAAAATCACAGATTAATTGCAGCACAGAAGGAGGCCATTCGGCCCATCATATCAGCACCGGCTCACTGAGTGAGCAATTCACTTAGTGTCTATTTCCCATAACCCTGTACATTATTCCTTTTCAGGTCACGAAATAATTCCCTTTCCAATGCCTGAAGTGAACCTGCCTCCATCGCACTCTCAGACAGTGCAATCCAGAATCGAACCAATCACTGTGCAAAAATGTTTTCATCATGCTCGCATTGTTTTCTTTAAACAAGTACATTAAATCTGTGCCCATCCATTTTTGATCCTTTGACAAATGGGAACAGTTTCTCCCCACCTAATCTGTCCAGACCCCTCATGATTTTGACAGGTTTAGATAAGATAGACAAGGAAAAACTGTTCCCATTAACTGATGAAGCACAGACTAGGGGACACAGATGGAAGGTTTTGGGCAAGAGATACGGGGGAATATGAGGAAGAACTTTTTTACACAGTGGATGGTAATGAGCTCGAACTCACTGCCCATGAGGCTGGTGGAAGCCGAGACAATCAATGATTTCAAAAGGAAACTGGATGGGCACCTGAAGGAAATGAACTTGCAAGGATACAGGGATTGAGCAGGAGAGTGGGAATGACTGGATTGTTCCACAGTGAGCTGGCATGGAGGAGGTGAATGGCCTCCTTGTGTGTGGTAAATGACTCCATTCCTCTCTATGACTCTATGTTGGATATGTCTCCTGCTCCTGCCTGGAAAGATCCAGATAGATAGACGTTAAATAAAACAGTGACCTTAACAGCCACTGACAGCTCCGTCCTCACCCTGGTGTGAGCCTCCAGGTCGTGTTGCAGGAAGTGACACAGCTCTGTGACCATCTCCATATTGAATCAGAGTCTCCCACACACTGCGCCTGGGTTAGGTGTAGGTAGGAAAAGTGCTCTTGGAAAACCCGGGGAGGGTAGGGCAGAGCCCCCCCCCCCCCTCCTCCCTCTTTACAGAGCTTCCCCTCTCTGCAGCCTCTGCTCCATTTGTTAGTCATGTTACAGACACCGAGACACTGTAACTACAGTCCACATACCTCGTCCAGTGTTGGGTCACCACATCATCTGTCCTCCCAGAATGTCTGCAGTAGCTCACAACACAACCTCCAGAAAACCATCCACAGCACCTCCACTAACTTTCCAATAGCAGAAGTAAGTCAAACGCCCCTCGCCTGTAATTCGGATGCCTGGTCCTTTTAAATAACACTAGAGTGGGTTCCTCTTGCTGCTGAATGTGTGTTCAGCTGAGAGTGACTAACAGGTGGTCGGTGGACCAACTTTCAAAGGCGTACATCAAAGCTGCCTGAATGGCTGATTGACCTCATATTCAATTCCCTCCTCACGCGACAGACACACACATGTTACACCCACTCTTGCACATTTGCCAGCCTCGCTGTCCTGTACAATGTGTTGGATGTGACCGGCCGTGCAGCTCACACCTTTTTATGGATCCAAACTTTCACAGCCCCTGTGGAGCTGGAGAGATGAAATGTGTGGTTTGGGAGAGAGACAGAGGGAAAGAAACTCACTTTAAAAAGGGAATTCGAAAAAGACTTTAAGATGAACAAGATTCACGAATATTGGAAATGGTCAGGGAGTGGGATAATCAGAGGGGTGAGGACATGGAGGGATTTGATCGCATGAGTGAGAATATTAAAATTGATGTGTTACTGGACCAAGAGCCAATGTAGGTCACTGAGCACAGGGATGTTGGGTGAATTGAATTTGGTGTAAATTAGAAGATGGCAGCAGAGTTTTGGATGACCACAAGGTTACAGAGAGTAGAATGTGGGCGAGCAGCCAGGAGTGTATTAGAATAGTCAAGTCTCGAGTTAACAGACAAGTCTTCCAGCCAAAATGGACAATTTCACCTCTTCTCACATTATACTCCATTTGTTATATATTTGCTCACACACTTAACCTATCTATATCCCTTTGTAGCCGCCCTATGTCCTCTTCAGAACTTACCATCTTACCTATCTTTGAGTCATTGGCAAATTTTACAACCATACCTTCGGTCCATTCATCCAAGTCATTTATATAAATTGTAAAAAGTTCAGGCCCCAGCAATAATCCCTGTGGCACACCACTCGTAGCATCTTGCCAATCAGATATGCCTACTCTCTGTTTCCTGTTAGCTAGCCAATCTTCTATCCATGCCAATATGTTACCCCCCTATACCATGAGTTTTTATTTTCCACAATGACGTTTGATGTGGTACCTTATTAAATGCCTTCTGGTAATCTATGTTCAGTGCATCCATCAGTTCCCCTTTATCCACTCTGCATGTTACTTCTTCAAAGAACTCCAATACATTGGTTAAACATGATTTCCCTTTCACAAAGCCATGTTGACTCTGCCTGATCACCTTGAATTTTTCCACGTGCCTTGCTATAACGTCTTTAATAATAGCTTACAACATCTGATCCATTGCCAGAAAGCCTTTCTCACCTGCCAGAGGTCGTATGTCTACTATGTTTATTCTGATGCTGTGCTGTATTTGAACTGTTACTCCTCAATAGAGTCATACAGATGTAGAGAAATACAGCAGCGAAACAGGCCCTTCGGCCTACTATGCCTGTTCTGGCCATCAAACACCTAACTATTCTAATCCCAGTTCCAGCACTTGGCCTGTAGCCTTGTATGCTATGGCGTTTCAAGTGCTCATCTAGATACTTCTTAAATGTAGTAAGGTTTCCTGCCTCCACTACCTCTTCAGGCAGTGGGTTCCAGAAGCGAACCACCCTCCGGGTGAAAATTATTTTCCTCAAATCCCCTCTAAACCTCCTGCCTCTTACCTTAAATCAATATCCCCTGGTTATTGACCCCTCAGCTAAGAGGAAAAAGAAGGTTTCTTCCTATCTAACCTATCGATGCCCCTCAGAATTTTGTATATCTCAATCACAACACCCTCAGCCTTCTCTGCTCTAAGGTAAATAACCCTCGCCTTTTCAGTCTCTCTTCATAGCTGAAATGCTCCAGCCCAGGCAACATCCTGGTGAATCTATTCTGCACCCTCTCAATGCAATCACATCCTTCCTATAGTGTGGCAACCAGAACTGTACACAGTACTCCAGCTGTGGCCTAAATAGCGTTTTATACAGCTTCATCATAACCTCCCTGCTCTTATATTCCATGCCTCAGCTAGTACAGGCAAGTATTCCATATGCCTTCCTAACCACCTTATCTACCTGTGCTGCTGCCTTCCGTTATTTCGGGACAAGTACTCTCAGGTCCCTCTGACCCTCTGTACTTCCTAGGGTCCTACCAGCCATTGTATATTTCCTTGCCTTGTTAGTCCTCCCACAAGAGATCACCTCACACTTCTCAGGATTAAATTCCATTTGCCAATGCGCCACCCATTTTACAAGCCCAGCTATATCATTCTGTAATCTAAGGCTTTCCTCCTCAGGATTTACAACACAACCAATTGTAGCGTCATCTGCGAACTTACTGATCATACCTCCTATATCCACGTCCAAATAATTAATGCACACTACAAACAGTAAGGGTCCCAGCACCGATCCCGGTGGTACACCAGTGGTCACAGGCTTCCACTCACAAAAACAACCCTCGACCAGCATGCTCTGCCTTTTGCCACTAAGCCAATTTTGGATGCAATTTGCCAAATTGCCCTGGATCCCATGGGCTCTTTCCTTCTTAACCAATCTCACATGCAGGATCCTATCAAAATCCTTACAAAAGTCCATGTAGACTACATCAACTGCTTTACCCTCATCTGCACATCAAGACATTGCCTCGAAAAAAATTAATCAAGTTAGTTAGACAGGATTACCCCCTGGCAGAGACCTGCTGACTATCTCTAGTTAATCCCTGCCACTCCAAGTGGACATTATTCCTGCCCCTCCAATTTGTTTTTCCAATAGTTTCCTTGCAATAAATTGCTTGTGACCCTTCGACCTCCTTTTGGTAAACTGTGAACCTCGATCAGATCTTACAGTGGTGTAGGAGAGCGAACAGAGTTCATGTCAAAGTCCTGCCTCCCTTTTCTATGATCCTGCATAATGGACAGTGACTACTGGGCAGTAATGTGCTCAAAGGTTATCAGCAGTAATTGATTATCGCTATATTTGTATATTGTAGAACATTAAAACATACCCCTGCTCTGGTGTCCAGTGCACCCTCAATATTCCTGATTAAAATATCAGAGGAGTGTGAACCAGACACCTCTGATCACCCTGAGGTACAGGCGATTCTCGAGTCCGTGTCGAGTGTAATCGCAACTCATAACGATGACTGTGGAAACATGAGCAGACCTGAAGAAATTAACTGACCATTGCATGCTCCATGAAGCAGTATTCATACCGAGCTGAGATTATATCATATATTCCAGACACTATCAGTTCATTGTTATACCAGGGTGCAGTTCACAAAGACACAATCATTATTAACTTCCCGATTTGGCCGGTTAGAAAACCGGATGGCAGCTGGTGACTGTCTATTGACCACCACAAACTTAACTCAGTCACGCCTGTATGAACCCGGTTGTCTGAGAGACACCCACCCTACTCTCCCGGATTCCCAGCAACAGGGCTGACTTCACCACCCTGGATATCTCTAATAGTTATTGGAGTATCCCAGTAAAACTAGAGAAACAATTTAAATTCACATTCACTTCTGAGGACCAGAGATACCCCTGGACATGTCTGTCACAAGGGGTTCCAAAATAACCCCACTATTCTCCACAAATGTATGGCCGGGCCCATCTGAGATTTTCACAGTCTTCCTGCTCGCCTTAACATGTCGATGATCTCCACATCACCACAGACCGTGTCCACACATTTAACCCTTTTACAGTAACTACTGCAGTTACTTTGGGAGCTGGACTAAAAGACCATCCACGTAAGGCCCAGCTGGTACAAAATCGTGTCACCGTTGCATGTGTCCAGATTGGATCATCCAGCATCAGTCCAGACCAACATCAGGTCGAGACCATCCAGTGTCTATCCCTGTCCACCACAAAGACTGCCCGGTGTCCTATCCTCAGGCTGGTGGGGTATCAGTGGACCCTCATCCAGTGTCTACTCCTGTCCACCTCAAAGACTGCCCGGTGTCCTATCCTCAGGCTGGTGGGGCATCAGTGGACCCTCATCCAGTGTCTACTCCTGTCCACCTCAAAGACTGCCCGGTGTCCTATCCTCAGGCTGGTGGGGTATCAGTGGACCCTCATCCAGTGTCTATCCCTGTCCACCACAAAGACTGCCCTGTGTCCCATCCTCAGGCTTGTGGGGTATCAGTGGACCCTCATCCAGTGTCTATCCCTGTCCACCTCAAAGACTGCCCTGTGTCCTATCCACAGCCTGGTAGGGTATCAGCGGACCCTCATCCCTCGATTTGCAGAGACTGCGACTCCTCTTTATGAACAACCTAATGGTGATAATGACCAGGTTTAACCGGGTTGGACAGAAGAGTGGCAGTAAGTAGCAGTAACACAATTTAGGAAAGCTGTCGCCCAGGCAACGTGTCTTCTCTCACCTAACCCTGACAAGACTTTCCACATGGAGGTGGGGGACACAGTGAAAAGCCTGGCTGCTGTCCTATGTTGAGAAAACCAGGTGAAACTACTCCCCATTATGAATGATCAAGAATTGTGATTTGGGCTGAACTTATTTACTCTGTTTGTGAAGGACATTTGTTAACCATGTTCTGGGGCATCAAACATTTCACTTACATCACGGGGTTCAACAGGGTGATGCTGTCCTGTCCATTATAAACTTTCCCAGTATAGGAAAGTTGTTGTAATAGAATACCCATGTCATAGAGTCATAGTGGCATCGTCAATTCTGGCGCTGAATGGGAAATTTCAACTCATCGAGTTCCTGCCAGCGCTTTGTAGATAAATCAAGTCAGTCTCATTCCCCAGCCCCATGGATGTCAAGGAGCTTACAGGGTAAGATACAGCAGGAAAGGCAAGTTTATGTCCCAAACCGAGAACTCAGTACAACAGAAAACCAAGAGGAGTATAGAAAGTGGAGGCTGATATCAAAAAGGAATTTATGAAAGCAAGGAGAGATCATAAAAAAATATTGGCAAACTAAATCAAGGTGAACCCATGTATGTTTTTTCTTTCAATACATTAAGGCTAAGAGGACAACTAAGGAGAGAGTAGAGCCTATTAATGACCGAAAAGGTAACCTATGTGTAGGGACAGTAGTTACTGATATGGTTCTTAATGAATACTTTGTGACTGTCTTTACAAAAGAGGGGAACGGTGCAGATATTGTAGTTAAGGAGGAGGTGTGTGAATTATTGGATGTGATAAACATAGGCAGAGAGGAATTACTAATGGAATTAGCATCATTGAATGTTGATACATCACCATGGCGTGATGAAATGTACCCCAGGTTGTTAAAAGAAGCAACAGAAGGAATAACCAAAGGTATGTCCATGATTTTCCAGTTCTCACTGGATACAGGTGTGGTGATGGAGGATTGGAGAACTGCTAACATTGTACCACTGTTTAAAAAGGGAGCGAAGAATAGACCGAATAATTACAGGCCAGTTAGTCTAAACTCAGAGTGGGAAAATTTTTGGAATCTATTCTGAGAGACAGGATAAACTGTCACTTCGAAAGGCACAGGTTAATCAAGGATAATCACCATAGATGTGTTAAGGCAAGATTGTGTCTGAATTACTTGCATGATTTATTGATGAAGTAACAAGGACGATAGATGAGGTTAATGTCGTTGATGCGTCTACTTGGATTTTAGCAAGGTTTTTGGCAAGGGCCCACATAGCAGACTTGTTAAAAATAAAGTCCCAGGGGATCCAGGGAAATGCAGCAAGGTGGATGCAAAATTAGCTCAGTGGCAGGAAAGAAAGAGTAATTGCTGACAGGCGGTTTAGCGACTGGAGGGATGTTTCCAGCAGCATTTAATGGAGACAGTGGTGTAGTGGCAATGTCACTGCACTTGTAAATCCAGCAAACCCAGGTTAACACTCTGGGGACGTAGATTCGAATCCCACCATGACACATAATGAAATTTGAAATCAATTAATAGTTCTGGAATTAAACAGCTACTCTAATGGTGACCATGAAACCATTGTCGATTGTTTGAAAAGCCCATCTGGTTTACTAATGTCCTTTAGGGAAGGAGATCTGCTGTCCTTATCTGATCTGGCCACATGTGACTCCAGACCCACAGCAATGTGATGGACTCTTAAATGGCTTCACAAGCCACTCAGTTCAAGGGCAATGAGGATGGGCAATAGATGCAGGCCCAGACAGTGACGACCAAATCCTGAGGGGTGGAGAATACTGAGAAGTGTAGAGGTAGTGACTGACCTTTGAGTGAATGCCCACAGATAGCTGAAGGTCGCAGGACAGGTCAATAAGGTGATTAAGAAGGCATATGGAATGCTTTCCCTTATTCGCTGAGGTAAAGAATATAAGAGCTGGGAAGTTATGCTGGAACTACGTAAATCATTGGTTAGGCCACAACTTGAGTACTGAGTGTAGTTCTGGTCACCTCATTACATAAAGGATGTAATTGCACGAGAGAGGGTACAGAGGAGATTAACAAACATGTTGCCGGGACTGGGAAAATGCAACTATGAAGAAAGATTGGATAGGCTGGGGTTGTTCTCCTTGGAACAGAGAAGGCTGAGGGGAAATCTGATTGAAACGTACAAAAGGTTGAGGGCCGTAGATATAGTGGAGGTGAAGGGTCTATTCACCTTAGCAGAGAGATCAGTTACAACAGGGCATGGACTTAAAAGATTGGTAGAAAAATTAGAGGGGAAATGAGGAAAATAATAACCCAGGGTGTGGTGGGGTAGGGGTCTGGAACTCACTTTCTGAAATGGTAGAAGGGGCTGAAAACCTCACCTCATTTTAAATGTGCCTGCTACACCTCAAGTGATTTAATCTGCAGAGCTAGAGACCAAATGCTGGAAGGCGGGATTGGGCAGTGGAGGTCGTTTTTTGGACAGCAGAGACACAATGGGCCAAGTGGCCTCTTTCTGTGTTGTAAACATTCTATGATATTTCTATGCTTTTCTAGGTGCAGATAGGCGGTTTTAGTGAAGGTGTACATATGTGGTCAGATGTTCATCTCGGGGTCAAATAAGATACCAAGGTGTGAACAGTCTGGTTTAGTCTCACACGGTTGCCAGGGAGAGGGATAGAGTCGGTAGCTAGGGAATGAAGTTAGGAGCAGGGACTGAAAACAATGTCTTCAATCTTCTGAAATTTGAATTGTCACAGCAGAGATGTGAGGTAATACATTTTAGAAGGATGTATGTGGATAGACAACACAAGCTACATGTTACAGTGTAAAGGGAGTGAAAGAAGAGAGAGACCTGGGCAGTTTATGTGTAAATCGTTGACGATCACAGGACAAGTTAACAATGCAGGCAATGAAGCATATGAGATCCTGGGCTTTATAAATAAGGGATAGAAAACAAAACTGGGAAGTTATGCTAAATCTATATAAAACACTACAGCATATCCCAGTACATGACACATGGAATAGCAGAATTTGAAACATAAGGTACCAGGGATCTGGGAATTCAGTTACATGGAGAGATTGGAAAAGCTGGGATTTTTCTCTTTAGAGCAGTGAAGGGTAAGAGGAGATTTAATATCGAATTCAAAATCATGAAGAGTTTTGAGAGAGTAATTAATGTGAAACTATTTCCAGTGTCAGAAAGTTCAGTATTAAGAAGACACAGATTGAAGGTAATTGACAAGGAACCAGAGGTGAAATGAGGAGAATTTTCCTTCACAGCGTGTTGTTGGGATCTGGAATTCACTGCCCGAAAACATGGTGGAAGTAGATTCAATAATATCTTTCAAAAGGGAATTTATAAAAAAGACAGGAAAAGGCGAAAAAAAGAGTCTGGGATAAAGAAGGAGAGTGGTAATAATTAGACAGCTCTTTCAAAGAAACAGAACCAACACAAAGGACCAAATAGCCTCCTTCTGTGCTGCATATGTCTCTAATTCTATGAGCAGCAGACAGAGAGTGAAGGGAGAGAGAATGAGAAAGGGGAAAGAGGGAAAGGAAAATAGAAAGAGGGAGAAAACAGGGTTTGCATCGCTTTTTGGGCAGAAGGGTCATGATCTGCCAGTTGAGGCAGGTGACACAAAATTTCTGCGGCCTCCACATTTCATTTCCATTAAGTCGAGGGGCCGCCCAGGGTGACCCACGCTGCTGTCTGTCTGTACGCTTAACAGGAGCCTTAACAGTTTCTGAGACTAGCACGTGTTTCAGCCAGGATTCAGCCTTTAAAGACAGTCTGTCCCTCTTAAAAGGAAGCTGCACTGAATCACAGGAGGCTGCTGCTGCTGACTGTGAATGCTGCAATTGGAGAAAAGGTAGATGTAATACTAGCACAGGGCTCTGCGGTTCACGGATGTGGTGCTGGAGGCCTTAGTCATGGAGGGTGACAGGAGAAGAGAGGCCATGTTTCTGTGGGGTGGGGTGGAGACTCTCAAGAACCGCACTTTGAAGGGAATGGGAGCAGGTGGCCAGGGAGGTCAATGCAAGAAGTCTGGCCCCGAGGACCTGGCAGCAGTGTCAGAAGAAGTTAAATGAACTCACACGGGTGGTCAATGTCAGTGAATTCATCACCACATGGCATCTCCTACCCCAACATCACCAACCTCTCACACGACTCAATGTACCACACCCCCATCACTCACCCATCAGCAGTCCCTAACACTCAGGACTCACACTCAACATTCACATACTCCACATCACCCTTACATACCTTCCACTCATACCAGCCTCACATCCACCTCTCACAGCCTTCACATACCACCAGCTATTCAGCTATGGCAGGCATATCACCCAGACACAGTGCAACACCATCACTGAAATTCTGCCCTCTCTCTTGCAGGACAAGGTGACCCATAATCACAGGGAGCAGCAGTGAACCGGCGGGGACCAGGCATAGCTTCATCCCCTGAGCCTGAGGGAGGAAATGGTTCCCCACCTCATGGGAACGGCTGTGACAGAGCCCATGGCATCCGGCATCACCGGGAGTATTCAGGATGACATTATGTTCCTGCCTTATGCCCCTTCTTAACTCCCACCTCCCCCTCATCCTGCTGTCTGGGATGATGTACAAGCTGCAGATGGTGGGACCATGGATGTCACTGCAGTGTATATGTGAGGTTGAGTGATTTGTGGAGAGCACGTTAATAGATGTGGTCACCCCACAGCTTATGGGTATGCAGAGAGAGAGAGAGGGAATGGGTGATCACCAGACGTCAGGAAGAATCAGGCAGGTAGCACAGGTGACCCCAGAGTGCATATCACTCTCCAACAAGTATTCAATACTGAGGAATGTGATGTTTCATCTGGGGACTGCAGCCAGAGACAAGGCCATGGTACCCTGGCTGTCTCACCTGTACTGGGGGTGGGAGGGGGTACAGGGAAGACTAGAATGTTGACAGTGACAGGATATTCGATAGTCACGGGAACAGACGAGCGTTTCTGAGGCCGCAGACATGTATCCAGGATGGTGTGTTTTCTCCCTGGTGTCAGGGTCAAGGATATCACTGAGTGGCTGCAGAGCATCCTAAAGTTGGGGGGTGAACAGCCAGTAGTCGTGGTCCACATCGGTACGAATGAGCTGGGCAGACAGTGGAAGGTGGTCCTGCAGTCAGAATTCCGGGCGCTGGGAAAGAAGTTAGCCATCTCAAAGCAGTAATCTCCGGATTACTCCCAGTACCCCGTGCGAGTTAGTACAGAAATAGGAGGATTGCACAGATGTATGTGTGGCTGGAAGGATGCTGCAGAAGCAGTGAGGTTTATATTTCTGGACACTGGGACCAGTTCTGGAGAATGTGGGATCTGTACCAGCCGGACGGTTGCACCTGAACAGAGTTGGACTAATTTCTTTGCAGGGTGATTTGTTAGTGCTACTGGAGAGGGTTTACACTAAATTGACAGGTGTGTGGAAACCAGGAGTAAACATCAGAGAGGAATTCTAAAGTGCACAGAATACTGGGAGAGATGGATAACACTATAGTAGGGTTTAGAAAGTTATTAGTTGAGGTCTGAGTAAGGGAGGAAGTAATAAAGTTTACATCAGGGTTGATGTGCATGTATGTGAATACGGAGTGTGGTTAATAAGACTGGTGAGGTACAGGTGCAGATTGCCATATGGAAATATGATGTTGTGGCTATAACAGAGATCTGGCTCAAAGAAGGGCAGAACTGGGTGTTAAATATTCCTGGATACAAGGTGTTCAGAAAAAATAGGAAAGGGAGAAAAGGATTAAGGGTGGTGGTATTGATTAAGGAGAACATTATAGTGCTGGAGAGAGTGAAAGTCCCGGGGACGTGTGTGGGGAGATGGGAGGTGGGAGTGGGGGTGGGGGGCGGGGGGTGGGTGGGTGAAGGACATAATCTATTTGGATAGAGCTAAAGAACAAAAAATGTGCATTTACATTGCTTGGTGTTGTCTATAGGCCATCGGCTAATGGGAAGGATGTGGAGTAACAAATCTGCAAGAAAATTACTGAAAGATGCAAGAATTATAGAGTAGTTACAATGGGGGAACATTCACTATCCTAATAAGAACTGGGATAGTAGTAATGTAATGGGCAGAGGGAGGCAGGAGTTACTACTGTGTGTGCAGGGAACATTTCTACAACAATATGTTGCTAGTCCAACGAGAAAGAAGGCACTGCTAGACCTGGTTCTCGAGAATGAGCTGGACCCAAGTGGATTAAGTATTATTAGGAGAACATTTAGGGGACAGTGATCATTGTATCATAAGTTTTTTGTTGACTATGGGAAAGGACAAAGAGCAATCCAGTGTAAGAATAATTAACTATGAGAAAGTCAACTTCAATAAGTCATCCGGTGTAAAAATTTAGCTGGGGCGAATAAATTAGAGTAAACGTTTGGCAGGAAAACAGGAGCTGAACAATGGGCTACCTTCAAAGAAGAGATAGTTCGGGCAGAGTGCTGGTGAACGGTTATTTTTCACACTGGAGGATGGTAGACAGTGATGTTTTCCAAGGGTCAGTGCTGGGACCAACTCATTTTTATTGCTATATATAAATGAGATGGATCTTGGAATTCAGATTAGAATTACAAAATTTTCCGATGATACCATACTTGGAGGTGTGGTAAACAGTGAGGATGATGCAAACTGCCTACAACAGGATATAGATAGGCTAGCAGAATGCGCAGAGAAGTGGCAGGTGGAATTTAATACAGAGGAGTGTGAGGTGATGCATTTTGGCAGAAAGAATAGGAAAGCAATATAGACTTAATGGCATAGGTCTAAAGATTGTGCAGGAACAGAGGGACCTGGGGCTCTATATGCATTGATCTTTGAAGGTGGAAGGACATATTGGGAGAGTGTTAATCAAAGCTTATCAGATATTGGGCTTCATGATTAGAGGCAAAGATACAAAATCAGGGAAGTTATGCTGAACATTTGTAAAGCTTTGGTTAGGCCCCAACTAGAGAACTGTGTCCAGTTCTGGTCACCACACTTCAGGAAGGATGTGAAGGTCCTTGAGAGGGTGCAGAGGAGATTTACCAGAATAGTTCCAGGGATGGGAGGGGGGAGCGGCGGATGGTTAGTTACAAGGATAGTTTTGAGAAGATGGAGTTGTTCTCCCTTGAAGTAAAGGGGATTGAGAGAGATTTGATAGAGTTGTACAAGATTATGATGGCTTAGATAAGATAGATAAGGAAAAACTGTTCCCATTAACTGATGAAAGACGGACTCGGGGACACAAATGGAAGGTTTTGGGTAATAGATGCAGGGGGAAAATAAGGAAGAGCTTTTTTACACAGTGGGTGGTAACGAGCTGGAACTCACTGCCCATGAGGGTGGTGGAAGGCAAGACAATCAATGATTTCAAAAGGAAACTGGATGGGCACCTGAAGGAAATAAACTTGCAGGGATCTGGGGAATGAACGGGTTATTGGGATTGACTGAACACGGAGGGGCAGAATGGCCACCTTCTGTGTCGTACGTGACTCCATGACTCCATCAATTTCTACCACTCCATGTCAGTTTAGTTTAGTTTAGAGATACAGCACTGAAACAGGCCCTTCGGCCCACCGAGTCTGTGCCGACCATCAACCACCCATTTATACGAATGCTACACTAATCTCATATTCCTACCACATCCCCACCTGTCCCTATATTTCCCACCTACCTACACTAGGGGAAATTGTGAACGGCCAATTTACCTATCAACCTGCAAGTCTTTGGCATGTGGGAGGAAACCCACGCAAAAACAGGGAGAACATGCAAACTCTGCACAGGCAGTACCCAGAATTGAACCCGGGTTGCGGGAGTGGTGTGGTTGCAGTGCTTACCACTGCGCCACTGTGACGCCTGCTATTGACTTGAAAGATCCAGATACATAGAGGTTCAATGAAACTGTGACCTTAACAGCCACTGAAAGTTCCGTCCTCACCGTGGTGTGAGGCTCCAGGACGTTCTACAGGAGGTGACACTGCTCTGTGACCACATCCTTATTGAATCAAAGTCACCTCACACATTGCTCCGGGGTTAGGTGCATGTCGGAATGGTGCTCTTGGAAAACCCGGAGTGGGTAGGTCAGAGCCCCCTCCTCCTTCCTCTTCACAGAGCTTCACCTCTCAGCAGACTCTGCTCCATTTATTGATCATGTTACAGACCCAGAAACACTTTAACTACAGTCCCCATAACTCGTCCAGTGTTAGGTCACCAAATCCTCTGTCCTCCCTGAATGTCTGTATTTGCTCACAACACAACCTGCAGAAAACCATCCACAGCACGTCACTAACTTTTCAATAGCAGAAGTAAGTCAAAAGTCCCTCACCTGTAAGTTGGATGCCTGGTCCTTTTAAATAACATTGGAGGGAGTTCCTCGTGCTGCTGAATGTATGTTCATCCGACAGTGGCTAAAACGGGCGGTCAGTGGACATGCACAGATCAAGTTTCAAAGACGTACATCAAAGCTGTCAGAATCGCTGACTGACGTAACATTCAAAACACTCCACATATGAGTATCACATGCATGTTATAACAGGACGAGACCCTTGCCCCGCATGGGGCATTGTGCTGACCACACCAGAGCGCTGTCCAGCATGGCTCACTGTGCTGACCACAATAGAGCCCTGCCAAGCATGGGGCACTGTGCTGACCACACTGAAGCCCTGTCCAGCATGGGACACTGTGCTGACCACACGAGAGCCCTGTCCAGCATGGGGCACTGTGCTGACCACACTAGAGCCCTGTCCAGCATGGGGCACTGTGCTGACCACACTAGATCCCTGTCCAGCATGGGGCACTGTGCTGACCACACTAGAGCCCTGTCCAGCATGGGACACTTTGCTGACCATACTAGAGCCGTGACCAGCATGGGGCACTGTGCTGACCACACTAGAGCAGTGTCCAGCATGGGGCACTGTGCTGACCACACTAGAGCCCTGTCCAGCATGGGACAGTCTGCGGACCACACTCGAGCAGTGTCCTGCATGAGGCACTGTGCTGACCACACTAGAGCCCTGTCCAGCATGGGGCACTGTGCTGACCACACTAGAGCCCTGTCCAGCATGGGACACTGTGCTGACCACACGAGAGCCCTGTCCAGCATGGGACACTGTGCTGACCACACTAGAGCCCTGTCAAGCATGGGGCACTGTGCTGACCACACTAGAGCCCTTTCCAGCATGGGGCACTGTGCTGACCACACTAGAGCCCTGTCCAGCATGGGGCACTGTGCTGACCACACTAGAGCCCTATCCAGCATGGGACACTGTGCTGACCACACTAGAGCCGTGTCCAGCATGGGGCATTGTGCTGACCACACTAGAGCAGTGTCCTGCATGGGGCACTGTGCTGACCACACTAAAGCCCTGTCCAGCATGGGACAGTGTGCTGACCACACTGGAGCAGTGTCCTGCATGAGGCACTGTGCTGACCACACTAGAGCCCTGTCCAGCATGGGGCACTGTGCTGACCACACTAGAGCCCTGTCCAGCCTGGGGCACTGTGCTGACCACACTAGAGCCCTGTCCAGCATGGGGCAGTGTGCTGACCACACGACAGCCCTGTCCAGCATGGGGCACTGTACTGACCACACTAGAGCCCTGCGCAGCATGGGGCACTGTGCTGACGACACTAGAGCCCTGCCCAGCATGGGACACTGTGCTGACCACACTAGAGCCCTGCCCAGCATGGGGCACTGTGCTGACCACACTAGAGCTCTGTCCAGCATGGGACACTGTGCTGTCCACACCAGAGCCCTGTCCAGCATGGGGCACTGTGCTGACCACACTAGTGCCCTGCCCAGCATGGGGCACTGTGCTGACCACACTAGAGCTCTGTCCAGCATGGGACACTGTGCTGTCCACACCAGAGCCCTGTCCAGCATGGGGCACTGTGCTGACCACACTAGAGCCCTGCCCAGCATGGGGCACTGTGCTGACCACAGTAGAGCCCTGTCCAGCATGGGGCACTGTGCTGGCCACAGTCGAGCCCTGTCCAGCATGGGGCATTGTGTTCACCATGATAGAAGTAGCCGGCTGTGCTGTTGACGTCATTTTATGAAGCAGGGTTAGCGTAGCGTTGGCACCAGTTGTGCCACAGATTGAAAATCACAGTCGTGGAAGATAGGGATTTAAAGCAACTCACTTTAAAAAGGAAATTGGATATTAGGTTGAAGGGGTAAGATTTTCAAGAATATGTGAAATGGAAGGGGAATGGGTCTAATGGGAGGGGCGAGGCCAGGAAGAGATTCAAACACAAGAATGAGAATATTAAAATTAAGATGCTGTCAGACCGGGAGTCAATGTCGATCAGTGAGCACAGTGGTGATGGGTGATCGGGATTTGGTGTCAGTCCGGAAACAGGCAGCAGAGCTCTGGATGGTCTGTGGTTTATGGAATTTTATAACTGGGAGGTGACCAGGATAGATTTGGAATAGTCAAGTGTGGATTTAACAAAGGTACAGATGAGGGTTTATGCAGCAGATAGGCTGAGGCAGTGGTGAATATGGGTGATATTACAGAGGTGGTAGTCGGCACGGTTGATGATGGAGACAATATGGAAATATACTCAGCTCAGGTTTATATCGAACACAGAGGTTGTAAACAGTCTGGTTCTGCCTCAGACATTAGACAGGGTGGGGGATGAGTTTGACAGATAGGGGATGGAGTTTGTGATGGAGACCAATGACACCGGCTTCAGTCTTCCCAAAGTTTACATTGCAGAACCGTATTTCAGTGAAACAGGGTTTACAGATCTCCTAGCTGGAAATGTAAACAGCAGCAGAAGCAAAGATGAGAGAGTAAATGACAAGAACAGTAATACTATTAGCAATGGTTTGTAGAGCTATTAGTTGGAGATATTCACCAAGAATAATACCAGCAGCAAGCAGGGCAGAGTAAATGACAGGAGCAGTAATGCAGTTAAAAACGGTTTATAGAATTAATAGCTGGACAGAGAGAGAGAGAGAGAGAGAGAGAGACTTACCAGGGACACCAACACTAGCGAGGATGGGATAGTAAATGTATTCAATAATCTGAAGTGCGCGATAGATCCGAGAGTTTATTGAAAACCGATCATAATATGTAGAAAGAATGTATATATCTCAGGATAATCTCCTATCTATTGTTGTAACATTCCAATCTATGGTTCTGAGATTCTGACCCATTGTTGTAGCATTCCAATCTATTGTTCTCAGATTCTGACCCATTGTTGTAACATTACAATCTATTGTTCCCAGATTCCGATCTATCCTCTCCCTCTCTCTGGAGCCGCTGATCCCTGTTAGTGCCGGGGTTATGCTCCAGCTCACAGTATGGGATAACACGTTGAAAGGAGTCCCATTTTAATAGAAGATGGAAACCCTCCAGTGACACAATTAGGATCCACGGAGACTGACATTAATTGCAATCACTGAACAAACAGATTCAGTTAACACCTTTCAATCCAGCAGTTTCAGTATCACAATAAAGTGGAACATTTACCCAGTCTGGATGGGATGTATGAGGGTTGCTGAGGGAAGGAATGGTGGCAATAGCAGAGGCACTGGCCAGAATCATTCAATTCTCCTTGGATATTGGAGTGGTGACAGAGGACTGGACGGTTGCAAATGTTACAACCTGTTTAAAAAAGGAGAGATAGGATAAACCCTGCAATTATTGACCAGTCAGACTAGTGTCATCACTGGGGGAAAATCTAAAGGTGACAACCCAGGAGAAAAATATTTGTTACTTGGAAAACCAGTGGATAGTAACTGGCTAGCAACATGGATATGCTCATGAAAAATCATTTCTGGCAAAATTCAACAACAAAAACATATTTTTATAATGCCATAAACGTTGTAAAATATCCCAAGGTGCGTCACAGGGGCATTAAGAAGGAAGGTATAACACTGAGACACAATAGGAGAAATTAGGTCAGATGACCTACAGCTTAGTCAAAGAGGTAGTTTTTAAGGAGTGTCTTAAAGGAGGAAAGCGATGTGGAGAGGCGAAGAGGTGCAGGGAAGATATTACACAGCTTAGGGCCCCGGCAGCTGAAGGCACGGCCGCCAGTGTTGCAGTGATTAAAATCAGGGATGCACAAGAGGCCAGAATTAGAGGAGCTCAGATAGCTCGGTGGGTTGTGGAGCCGGAGGAGATAACAGAGGTAGGAAGGGACGAGGCCATGGAATGATATGGAAACAAGGTGGAGAATTTTAAAATCAAGACTTTGGTTGACTGGGAGACAATGTCAGTCAGTAATAGATGAACGGGACTTGGTGTGAGCTAAGACATGGGGAGCAGAGTTTTGGATGACTTCAAGTTTTCAGACAGTAGATGTGGGAGTTCAGCCAGGATTGAGTTGGAATAATCACATCTAGAGGTGACAAAGGCATGAATGAGGTTTCAGCTGCAGATGGGCTGAGGCAGGGGTGAAGACGGGCGATGTTACTGAGGTGGAAATAGGCGGCTTTAATGATATCCTGAAAATGAGGTTAACGATCATTTTGTGGTGAAATGTGACACTGAGGTTGCAAACAGACTGTCTGAATCTCAGATTGTTAGCAGGGAGAGGGATGGAATCAATAGCCAGGGAACAGAGTTGGAGTGGGAGTGAAAACAATGGCTTCAGTCTTCCAAATATTAAATATTGGCTAAGGAACAGCAAACAGAGAGAAGTGGTGAAAGGTTGTTGTTCAGACTCGATGGGAGTATACAGTGGTGTTCCCCAGGGCTTTGTATTAGGATCACTGCTCTTTTTGCTCTTTGAAATCCCGGGGTGGGTAAGGCAGAACCCCTTCCTCCTCGCTCTTTACTGAGCCTCCCCTCTCTGCAGTTTCTGCTCCATTTTTTGGTCATGTTACAGACCCAGAGACACTGTACCCACAGTCCCCAGACCTCGTCCAGGGTCGGGTCACCAAATCCTCTGTCCTTCTTGAATGTCTGTCGTAGCTCACAACACAACATCCAGAAAACCATCCACAGCACCTCCACTAACTTTAGAATAGCAGAGGTAATTCAAAAGCACCTCACCTATAGGTTGGATGCTTGGTCCTTTTAAATAGCACGAGAGGGGGTTCCTCGTGCTGCTGAATGTATGTTCAGCTGAGAGTGACTGGCACAGGCGGTCAGTGGACATGCACAGACCAAGTTTCAAAGACGTATTTCAAAGCTGCTGGAATGGCTGATTGACACAATATTCAGATCCTCCTCATACTACAGACACGCACACGTTACACCCACGCTATCACTCTGGCCAGCCTGGGTGTCCTGTACAATGTGCTGGATGTGACCGGCAGTGCAGCTCACACCATTTTATGGATCCAAACTTCCACAGCACCAGTGGAGCTGGAGAGATGAAATGTGTGGTCAGGGAGAGAGACAGAGGGAAAGAAACTCACCTTAAAAAAGGAATTAGAAAAAGACTTTCAGATGAACAAGTTTCAGGAATATTGGAAATGGTCAGGGTTTGGGATAATCAGAGGGGTGAGGCCATGGAGGGATTTGATCACATGTGTGAGAATATTAAAATTGAGGTGTTACTGGACCAAGAGCCAATGTAGGTCTTTGAGCAAAGGGATGTTGGGTGAACAGAATTTGGTGTAAATTAGAAGATGGCAGCAGAGTTTTGGATGATCACAATGTTACAGAGAGTGGAATGTGGGAGACCAGCCAGGAGAATGTTAGAATAGTCAAGTCTCGAGATCAAAAAAGGCATGGGTAGAGGGTTTTAGCAGCAGGTGAGTTGAACTCTCTCTCTCTCGTTATTTCTCTCTCTGTCGCCCTGATTTGCTCTGTCCCACTCAGAATCATATAAGTTTCAATCAAATCGCCTCTTACTCTTCTAAACTCCAGCTGATATAAGCCAAGCCTGTCGAGCATTTCCTCATAAGACAACCCGCCCATTCCAGGCATTAGTCCAGTAAACCTTCTCTGAACTTCTTCGAACGCATTTACATCTGTCCTTAAATAAGGAAACCAATACTGTGCACAGTATTCCAGATGTGGTCTCATCAATGCCCTGGATAACTGAAACATAACCTCCCTACATTTGTATTCAATTCCTCCTGCATTGGACGATAACATTCTATTAGTTTTCCTAATTACTTGCAATACCTACATATTAACCTTTTACAATTCATGCACAAGGACTCTCAGTTCCCCCTGGATGGTAGAGCTCTGAAATCTCTCACCATTGTGGTTATGTGCTTAATTTTTATTCTTCCTGCCAAAATGGACAATTTCATATTTTCCCACATTATGCTCCATTTACCAGATCTTTACCCACTCACTCAATCTATCTATCCCTTTCTGGCTCACTTGTGTCCTCGTCACAACTTACTTTCCAACCGACGTTTCTGTCATCAGAAAATTTAGCAACCATACCTTTGGTCCCTTCATCCAAGTGATATATATAAATTGTTAAGAGTTAAGTCCCCAGCACTGATCCCTGTGACACACCACTCTTTACATCTTGCCAAACAGAAAATGATCCATTTAAGCCTACTCTCTGTTTCCTGTTAGTTCGCCAATCTTCCATCGATGCCAATAGGTTGCCCCCTACACCATGAGCTTTTATATTCCACAATGAACTTTGATGTGGCACATTATGAAATCCCTTCTGGAAATCTAAGTACAGTACATCCACCAGTTCCCCTTTATCCACAGCACCTGTTACTTCTTCAAAGAACTCCAATAAATTGGTTAAACATGGTTTCCGTTTCACAAAAGCATGTCGACTCTGCCTGATCACCTTGAATTATTCTGCGTGCCCTGCCATGTGGGCGGCACAGTGGCGCAGTGGTTAGCACCGCAGCCTCACAGCTCCAATAACCCGAGTTCAATTCTGAGTACTGCCTGTGTGGAGTTTGCAAGTTATCCCTGTGTCTGCATCTGTTTCCTTCGGGTGCTCCGTTTTCCTCCCACATGCCAAAGACCTGCTGGTTGATAGGTTAATTGGCCATTATAAATTGCCCCTGGTATAGGTAGATGGTATGAATATGGAATTAGTATAAATGGGTTAGTATAAATAGATTAGTATAAATGGGTGGATGATGGTCGGCACAAACTCGGTGGGCCGAAGGGTCTGTTTCTGTGCTGTATCTCGAAACGAAACGTCTTTACTAAATCGATTAGATTAGAACATTACAGCGCAGTACAGGCCCTTCGGCCCTCGATGTTGCGCCGACCTGTGAAACCATCTGACCTACACTATTCCATTTTCATCCATATGTCTATCCAATGACCACTTAAATGCCCTTAAAGGTGGCGAGTCTACTACTGCTGCAGACAGGGCGTTCCACGCCCCAACTACTCTCTGAGTAAAGAAACTACCTCTGACATCTGTCCTATATCTATCACCCCTTCAACTTAAAGCTATGTCCCCTCGTGTTTGCCATCACCATCCGAGGAAAAAGACTCTCACTATCCACCCTATCTAACCCTCTGATTATCTTATATGTCTCTATTAAGTCACCTCTCCTCCTCCTTCTCTCCAACGAAAACAACCTCAAGTCCCTCAGCCTTTCCTCATAAGACCTTCCCTCCATACCAGGCAACATCCTAGTAAATCTCCTCTGCACCCTTTCCAAAGCTTCCACATCCTTCCTATAATGCGGTGACCAGAACTGCACGCAATACTCCAGGTGCGGCCGCACCAGAGTTTTGTACAGCTGCAGCATGACCTCGTGGCTCCGAAACTCGATCCCCCTACTAATAAAAGCTAACACACCATATGCCTTCTTAACAGCCCTATTAACCTGGGTAGCAACTTTCAGGGATTTATGTACCTGGACACCAAGATCTCTCTGCTCATCTACACTACCAAGAATCTTCCCATTAGCCCAGTACTCTGCATTCCTGTTACGCCTTCCAAAGTGAATCACCTCACACTTTTCCGCATTAAACTCCATTTGCCATCTCTCAGCCCAGCTCTGCAGCCTATCTATGTCCCTCTGTACCCTACAACATCCTTCGGCACTATCCACAACTCGACCGACCTTAGTGTCATCCGCAAATTTACTAATCCACCCTTTTACACCCTCTTCCAGGTCATTTATTAAAATGACAAACAGCAGTGGCCCCAAAACAGATCCTTGCGGTACACCACTAGTAACTAAACTCCAGGATGAACATTTGCCATCAACCACCACCCTCTGTCTTCTTTCAGCTAGCCAATTTCTGATCCAAAGCTCTAAATCACCTTCAACCCCATACTTCCGTATTTTCTGCAATAGCCTACCGTGGGGAACCTTATCAAATGCCTTACTGAAATCCATATACACCACATCCACTGCTTTACCCTCATCCACCTGTTTGGTCACCTTCTCGAAAAACTCAATAAGGTTTGTGAGGCACGACCTACCCTTCACAAAACCGTGCTGACTATCGCTAATGAACTTATTCTTTTCGAGATGATTATAAATCCTGTCTCTTATAACCTTTTCCAACATTTTACCCACAACCGAAGTAAGGCTCACAGGTCTATAATTACCAGGGCTGTCTCTACTCCCCTTCTTGAACAAGGGGACAACATTTGCTATCCTCCAGTCTTCCAGCACTATTCCTGTTGACAATGACGACATAAAGATCAATCGCTTCTAACATCTCAACCATAGCCATAAAGCCTTTCTCACCTGCCACAGGCCGCATGTCAACTCTGTCTATTCTGATGGTATGCTGTATCTGAACTGTTATTCCTCAATAAACTGCTTGTCACCCTTCGTGGTGTAGGAGAGGGGACGGAGTTCATGTCAAAGTCCTGCCTCCCTTTTATATGATCCTATATAATGGACAGGGACTACTGGGCAGTAATGTGCTCAAAGGTTATCAGCAGTAATTGATGATCCCTATATTTGTACATTGTGGAACTGAAAATCTTACCCCTACTCTGGTGTCCATTGCACCCTCAATATTCATGATTATAATCTCAGAGGAGTGTGAACCAGACACCTCTGATGACCCTGAGGTAAAGGCGATTCTCGAGTCGGTGCTGAGTGTAATCACAACCCATAAAGATGACTGTGAAAACATGAGCAGACCTGAAGAAATTGACTGACCATTGTTTGCTCCATGAAGCAATACTCTTTCCGAGCTGAGATTATATCATACATTCCAGACACTATCAATCATTGTTATACCAGGGTGTAGTTCACAAAGACACATTCATTACTAACTGCCCCATTTGGCCGGTTTGAAAACCGTATGGCAGCTGGTGATTGACTGTTGACCTCCACAAACTCAACTCAGTCACTCCTGTGTGAACCCGGTTGTCTGAGAGACACCCACCCTACTCTCCCGGATTCCCAGCGGGAGGGCTGTCTTCAACACCCTGGGTAGCTCTAATGGTTATTGGAGTATCCCAGTAAAAGGAGAGAAACAATTTAAATTCACATTTACTTCTGAGGACCAGAGATTCCCCTGGACATGTCTGTCACAAGGGGTTCCACAATAATCCGAATATTTTCCACTAACGTATGGCCGGGGCCGCTATGAACCTTTCACAGTCTTCCTGCTTGCTGCAATATGTCGATGATCTCCTCCTCATCACCACAGACCGTGTCCACACATTTAACCCTTTTACAGGAACTACTGCAGTTACTTTGCGAGTTGGACTAAAAGAACATCCACATAAGGCCCAGCTGGTGTAAGATCGCATCACCTTTCTTGGTGTCCATATTGGATTATCCAGCATCAGCCCAGAGCAACATCAGATCGAGACCATCCAGTGTCTACCCCTGTCCTCCTCAAGGACTGCCATGAGTACTATCCTCAGGCTGGTGAGGTATCAGTGGACCATCATCCCGTGTCGACCGCTGTCCACCTCAAAGACTGCCCTGTGTCCTATCCTCAGGCTGGGGGCCATCAGTGGACACTCATTCCTTGATTTTCAGAGACTGTGACTCCTCTTTATGAACTACCTAATGGTGATGATGACCAGTTTTAACCCGGTTGGACTGAAGTGAGCACGGAAGCCGTAACACAACTGAAGAAAGCTGTCGCCCGGGTACCCTGTCTTATCTCACCTAACCCTGACAAGACTTTCCATATGGAGGTGGGGGACACAGTGAAAAGCCTGACTGCTGTCCTATGTAGAGAAAACCAGCAGAAACTACTCCCCATTGTGAATGACTCCAGAATTGTGAGTGGGTCTGAACTGATTTACTCTGTTTGTGAAGGACATTTGTTAACCATGTTCTGGGGCATCAAACATTTCACTTACATCACGGGGTTCAACAGGGTGATACTGCCCAGTCCATTATAAACTTTCCCAGTATAGGAAAGCAGTTGTAATAATATTCACCTGTCAGAGAGTCATAGTCATTTCAGCAGAGGATGAGGCCATTCGTCCCATCGTGTCCATGCCAGCCCTTTGTTGATAAATCCAGTCAGTCTCATTCCCCAGCTCTGTCTCTCTATTCCTACAAGTTTATTTCCCTCAAGTTCATCCAATATCCTTTTGAAATCATTCTCTTATTTATTTTTTATGATACAGCACTGAATCAGGCCCTTCGGCCCACCGTGCCTGTGCCGACCAACAACCACCCATTTATACTAACCCTACAGTAATCCCATATTCCCTGTCACCTGCCTACACTAGGGGCAATTTACATCGACCAATTTACCTATCACCTGCAATTCTTTGGATGTGGGAGGAAACCAGAGCACCCGGCAAAAACCCACGCAGGCACAGGAAGAACTTTCAAACTCCCCACAGGCAATACCCAGAATCGAATCCAGGTCCCTGGAGCTCTAAGGATGCGGTGCTAACCACTGCTCTACTGTCACCATCTCTGCTTCCACCCCCCTCGTAGGCAATAATTTCCAGGCTATTCGCTCTCGCTGTGTAAAAACGTTGTTCCTCTCATCCCCCTGCATCTTTTGCCCTCAAACTTCACTCAAGTCCTTGTACCATTAGTTAATGGGAGCATCTTGTCCTGTCTACCTTATCCAAACATGTTTTCATCTTGTCTGCCTCTATCAAATCTCCCCTCAATCTCTTTACTGCAAGGAAAACAATCCCATCTTTTCCAGATTAACCTTGCAGATAAAATCCTCCAACCCTGGAACCATTCTGGTAAATCTCCTCTGCACCCTGTTAAGGATCCTCACATCCTTCCTAAAGTGTGGTGACCAGAACTGGATGCAGTACTCCAGTTGGGGCCTAACCAGATCTTTATAAACGTGCAGCATAACTGTCCTTCTTCTGTTCTCACTACTTCCATTTATGAAGGCCAAGATCCCATATGCTTTATTAACGACTCTCTCAATATGTCCTTCCACCTTCAATGATCTATGTACATGAACCCCATGTCCCTCTGTCCCTGCATACTCTTTAGAACTGTGTCATGAAGTATATATTGCCTCTCCCTGTTACTTCTGATAAAATGCATTACCTCACACTTGTCTCTATTAACTTCCATCTGCCTCTTATCTGCCCATTCTGCTAGCCTGGCTATTTCTTGTTACATCGATCAGTATCAACCTCACTGTCTGCCCCACCTCCAGATTTGGTACCATAGCAAATTTTGAAATTTTGCTCTGTATTCCAATATCCAAATCATTTATACATACCAGAAAAAAGCACTGGTCCTAGCACTGACCCTTGGGGAACACCACTGGCTACATTCCTCTTGTCTGAAAAACAATTATTTATGACAACTCACTGTTGTCTACCATTAAGCCAGTTTTTTTTAATCCAAGCTGACACTGAACCTCCCATTCCATGTGCATCAATCAACTGTCCAGATGTCAAAAACAGACTGTGAAAGACACTACAAGTTCAGCTTAAAATTAAGTGAAATGCTAAATGTAAAATTTACTAAATTTTGGGAAGAGATCAACTCTTGGATCTCTTCAAATTCAGTCCCTCATTAACTTTACTGTATTTAGTACTCTGTGCAAGCAGTACTCCCTAAAACTGGACTCTGTGCACCTTAATGTATTTAGGGACTCGGGAGAGAATTCCAGAGTTTAGGGATGAGAACAGAAAGTGTCGGAAATGCTCAGCAGGTCTGGCGGCATCTATGTAGACAGAAACAGTGTTAATGTTTCAGATCTGTGATCCTTCATCAGAACTGGCAAACGTTAGAAATGTGACAGTCTTTGAGCAAATGAACGAGGGAAAGGGGGAAGAAGAACAAGAAGGAAGGACCGTGATGGGACAGAGAGGGGAGAGATGAAATGACAAACTGTTACGTTTCTAATGTTTACCAGTTGCCCCTTATACCTTCAAAATTTCCTTTGTTAAAATGTAACACCGTGGCTTCAGATTGAACTACCTCACTTTTAACAATGTAACATTTTAGAACATTATGCGCACTCATCCCTAAAGGTTATTTTACGATAAGATCAATGTGCCCTGTCTGATTACATAATTCTAGATGTAATATCGACTCTTCTATAGTCAGTTCTTCAAAATACGGCTCTAAAAAAACATGCATAACACACTCCAGAAACTCGTCCTCCATAGCATTAGTTCTCATTAGGTTTACCCAATCTATATAAAGATTGAAGTCACCCATGATTACTGTGTTACCATTGTTAGATGATTCACTAATCTCCTGATAAATGCCATGCCCCACACTACCAATACTGTTTGGTGGCCGATAAACAACTCTTACTAATGTTTGCTGCGCCTTGCTGTTTATTAGCTCCACCCAAGCAGATTCCACATTTTGTTCTTCAGACGTGAGATCCTGCCTTACTAATGTCCTGCCCCCATCCCTTATTATCAGTACAACACCAACTCCTATTCCTTTTTGCCTGTCCTTCGTAAGTGTCGAATATGCTTGAATATTCAGTTCCAGCCTTGGACACCCTGTCGCCACGTTTCCGTTATGACAATTCGATCATACCCATTTACCATTATTTGGGCCTTTAAATTATCTACTTCGTTCCGAATACTGAGTGCATTCAGGTAGATTGCCCTTAACCGTGTCTTCTTGACAGTCTGCATTCCAGTTGATGCTAACCTTTGTTTCACCTGCCTTGTAATATCACCTTCTACTTTTCTACCTTCTGTTACCAGCTTTGCTTACATCCAATTTGATCCCTCCTTCCAATTTCAAAGGTTAACTGGATGGGTGCTTGAAGGATGTGAACCTGCAGGCTACAAGGATTAAGCGGGGGTGTGGGACTGACTGAATAGCTTCAGAGACAGTCGGCATGGTCTCAACGGACCAAATGGACACTTTCTGTGACTATCACTGTCGATGACTCTATGTTGGATAAGGCTTGGAGAAATCCAGATACATAGACGTTCAATGAAACTGTGACCTTAACAGCCACTGACAGCTCTGTCCTTACCCTGGAGGGGGTCTCCAGGCCGTGTTACAGGAGGTTATTCAGTTCTTTGACCTCCTGATTGAATCAGAGTCACCTCACACACTGCTCCTGGGTTAGCAGTAGGTTGGAAAAGTGCTCTTGGAAATCCCGGGGTGGGTATGGCAGTGCCCCCTCCTCCTCCCTCTTTACAGAGCTTCCCCTCTTTGCAACCTCTGCTCCGTTTGTTGGTCATGTTACAGACCCAGAGACGCTGTAACTACAGTTTACTAAACTCGTCCTGAGTTGGGTCACCAAATCCTCTGCCCTCCCTGAATGTCTGCCGCAGCTCACAACACAACTGCCAGAAAACCATCCACAGCACCTCCACTAACTTTACAATAGCAGAAGTAAGTCAAAAGCCCCTCACCTGTAAGTTGGATGGCTGGTCCTTTTAAATAACACTAGAGGGGGTTCCTCGTGCTGCTGAATGTATGTTCAGCTGAGAGTGACTGACACAGGCGGTCAGTGGACATGCACAGACCAAGTTTCAAAGACGTGCATCAAAGCTGCTGCAACAGCAGTTTGACGCGACATTCCACAACTCCTCATGCTACTAGTACACGCGATATACACCCGGGCACAACACGAGGCAGGGTGCAGGCCACACCAGAATTGGCTGGTAGCTCGGTCCACCCCCTTTTATGGATCCAGGCACCCACTGTGTGGGCAACAGTGGTGCTGTAGAGTCGAAAAGCACTACAAGGAAGAGATAGAGAGGGAAGGAAATTCACTTTGAAAGGTGACATGGGAATAGACTTCGTGGCTAATGATTTTCTGGAATATGGGAATAGACAGGGGAATGGGACTAATTGTGGGGATGAGGCCATGTAGGGATTCAAACACAAGAATGAGAATATTAAAATTAAGGTGCTGCCAGAACGGGAGCCAATGTAGGTCAGTGAGCACAGGGGTGATGGGTAATCGGGATTGGGTGTGAGTTAAGATACAGACAGCAGAGTTCACGATGGGCTGTGGTTTATGGAGGTTTATAACTGCGACGGTGGGCATGATAGAATTGGAATAGTCAAGTGCCGATTCAACAAAGGCACGGATGAGGGTTTATGCAGCAGATGGCTGAAGCAGAGGTGGAGACGGGTGATATTACAAAGTTGGTAGTAGGCAGAGTTGGTGATGGATAGAATATGGAGATGAACTCTGCTCAGGTTTAAATAGAACACAACGGTTGTAAACAGTTTGGTTTATTCTCAGACATTGGGCAGGGAGGGGTATGCGTTTCCCAGATAGGGGATGGAGCTTGTGATGGAGACCAATAACACTGGCTTCAGTCTTCCCAAAATTTACATTACAGAGCCGTATTTCAGTGGAACAGTGTTTACAGATCTCCTAGCGTGAAATAGAGACTTACCAGGGGCACAGACAGCAACCAAGATGAGAGATGAAATTACAAGAACTGTAGTACAATTAGCAATGGCTTCACAGCTAATAGCTGGAGGTAGAGATTCACCAGGAATAACAGCAGCAGCAAGGAGGGCAGAGTAAATGGCAAGAACAGTAATGTAGGTAAATATGGCTTATAGAATTAATAGCTTTATAGAGTGACTTACCAGGGACACCAACAATAGCCAGGATCGGATAGTAAATGTATTGAATAATTTCAAGTGCATATCGTATCCGATAGTCTAATGGTAGCTGATCATAATATGTAGATAGAATGTAAAGATCCGAGGATAAACTCCTGTTCTTTGTTGTAACATTCCAATCTATTGTTCTCAGATTCTGACCCATTGTTGTAACATTGCAATCTGTTGTTCCCAGATTCTAATCTATCTTCTCCCACTCTCTGGAGCTGCTGATCCCTCTTAGTGCCGCGGGTGATGCTCCCTCCGACTCTATGTGACAACACATTGAAAAGAGTCCCTTATTAACAGAAAAGGAAAACCCTCCAGCAACACAATTAGGGTCCATGGAGACTGACATTAATTACAGTCACTGAACAAACAGGTTCAGTTAACCCCTTTCAATCCAACACTTTTAATAACACAATAAACTACAACATTTACCCAGTCTGGATGGTATGTATGAGGGGTGCTGAGGGAGGAAAAGTTGGAAATAGCAAATGTATTGGCCAGAATCTTCCAATCCTCCTTGGAAATGGGAGTCGTGGCAGAGGACTGAAGGGTTATAAATGTTGCAACCTGATTAAAAAAGGAGAGATTAAGTAAACTCTTTATTTACTGACCAGTCATCTTAACGTCACTGATGGGGAAATTTCCAGTTTACATCCCTGGACAAAAGTATTTGCTGCTTGAAAGAAAACAAAACTAAACAATGGACAACAAATGGCCAGCAGCAAGGATATGGTAAGACAAGTCATATCTGGTGAACGTCAACAACATGTTATATTTATTGAGTACATTTAATGTAATAAAACATCCCAAGGTGCTTCAGAGGATCATTATCAAGCAAAGTATGACATTGAGACACAACAGGAGATATGAGGTCAGATGACCAACACTTGGTCAAAGAGGAAGGTTTATGTAGTGTCTTAAGGGATGGACGTGAGGTCGAGAGTCAGTGACAGTGGTGTCGTGGTAATGTAGTGAACTGGTAATCCAGAGGCTCGGGCTAATATCCTGGACACATGTGTTCAAATCCCACCATAGCAGCTGGCGGAATTTGAAATTCAATTAATTAATACATTCAATTGATAAATAAAATCTGGAATTGAAAGCCGGGCTTAGTAATGTTGCCATGAAACGATCATTGATTTTTGGAACAATCTATCTGGTTCACTAATGTCCTTTAGGGAAGGAGATCTGCCATCCTTACCTGATCTGGTCTACATGTAACTCAATGTGGTTCACTTTTAACTGTCCTCTGAAATACTCCAGCAAGTCACTCAGTTGTCAAGGAGAATTATAGATGGTGGTTTTGCTGGTTTTGCAAACGACGCCCACATCCCATGAAAAAGGTGTCAGAATGGTATTCCAGAGTTTTCACAAGGGTCGTTATCTAGTCAAGGCCATAACTCTGGATACATGTCTTTATGTCGACATTCCTGGGAATGGTAATGTGAAGCCTCATGTCAACATATCGAAACAATTGTTGCTTATAAATTGTCATATTTTTTGTTTGGTTACTCTATGGTTCGAACATGAGAATTACAAGAAATAATGGGGCAGTCCTCAAAGCTCAAATTAAACACCAATTCGACTAGATTCAATCATACTACGAGATAATAATTATACAACATCCTTATTCACAATGCACCCGTTAGCAATACATCCATTAATCACAAACATGTTACAAGGAGTCATGCAGACACGATCACCCAGTGAGCATTTACCTACCTGCCATGATTGGGAGTAGGTGGGGATGTGGAATTGAGGTTATAATCAGATTAGCTATGATCTTATTGAATGGTGGAGCATGCTTGAGGGGCTGAATGGCCTACTCCTCACCTAATTCGTATGTTTATAAACTTGTATGTTTTTTTATGAGAGACTAGAGTTCTCTGGAGTGACTGGAGAAACTGGGAGTGTTTTCCTTTGGAAAGACACAGTAAGTGGGAGAATTAACATAGGTGTTCAACATTTTGTCTGATTTTGACAGATTAAATAAGGAGAATCTGGTTTCACTGGAAGAAGGGTGGGTATCAGAGGAGCCAGTTTTAAGGTGAATGCTCAGAGAACCAAGGGGAGAAAGCTGCTGGAATCTGGAATTCCTGGCCTGAAAGGCAGGTGGAAGCAGATTTAATAATAACATTCAAAATGGAGTTGGATAAACTCTGATGGACAGAGGGGAGAGGGGATGGGAGCGGTGAGATTTACAGAGCGATGGGGAAAGAATAGGAAAGAAGGGCTAATTCGAGAGAACTTTCAAAGAGCCAGCACAGACATGATGGACCGAACGGCCTAATCCTGTGCTTTATGATTCACTGATACTGTGATAACAGAAGACAAAGCGTCCAATTCCCATCTACACAATTGACATTCAGTAGCTTTGGAGCCAGAGATTAATTGTTACTTTATCTCTGATAAAAGGAACAGCAGAACAGCAAACACAATGGACTGGTGAGACAAGTTGTGATGATAATATCTTAGCAGAGAATGAAATCCCGCTCTGATCACAGACCTCGCCTTGTTTCAACCCATCAATTACAAACTCATTGATGTTATTCCTATTGTATTTCCTGTCTATTTGTTCTCAGGATATAGGTGATACTGACATTACTTCCCCATCCCTGGTTACCATGAGAAAATGGTGGGCCTTCATCCTGAACCACTGCAGTCCATGTGGTGAAGGTGTTCCCACAATACTGTTACAGAAAGGATTTCAGGCTTTGAACCCAGTGATGATGAAGGAAGGGTGATATATGTCAAAGTCTAGATGGTGTGTGGCTTGGAGGAGGGGATTGTGGAGGTAATGGAACAACAAGAACAACTTTTGAAATATATCTAGTAAGGAGAATTTTTTTTTAGGTAATCAAGGCCCCGAGTGTAAATAATCTCAAATTATTTGAGTAAATTAAGGATAAGTCATGAAAGGGCAGCTCAGCAGAGTGGAGTGTTCCTCCTGTGCAATGCGGGAAGTTAGTGACACTTCCAGTCTCCAGAGTGAACACGTGTGCAGGAAGTGTTTTCAGATGCAGATACTCGAAATCCATGTTTCGGATCTGGAGCCGTGGCTGGGGACACTGTGGAGCATCTTCGAGGCTGAGTTCATTGTGGATAGCACGTACAGGGAGGTGGTCACACCGCAGGTAAAGACTGCTCAGGCAGAAAGGGAATGGGTGACTGCCAGGTAGAGTAGACCAACTAGGCAGGTAGTGCAGGAGTCCCCTAGGCCCATTGCACTCTCTAACAGATGTTCTGCTTTGTATAGTGTTAGGGGAGATAACATCTCAGGGAAATTCCACAAGAGCCAAGCCTGTGGTACCACGGGTGGTTCATCTGCACAGGAGAGTAGGAAAAGAGGGGGAGAACTAAGGGGATAGGGAGTTCTATCGTAAGGGCTAAGGATAGACATTTCTGTGACGGTAAATGTGACTCCGGGATGGTATGTTGCCTCCCTGTTGCTTGGGTAAAGGATGTCACGGAGCGGCTAAAGGATATGCAGAAGGGGGAGGGTGAATAGTCAGAGATCGTGGTACACAGTTGTACCAACGACATAGGTAGACAGAGGGATGAGGTCCTGAAACAAGAATTTAGGGAGCTAGGTAGCAGATTAAAAAGCAGGACCATTAAAGTTGCAATCTCTGCATTACTCCCAGGGCCAGGTGCTAGTGTTTATTGGAATAGGAGGAAGTGCAAATGAATGCATGGCTGAGGAGATAGTGCAGGAGGGAGGGCTTTAGTTTCCCGGATCACTGGGTCTGTATCTGGCAACAGTGGGACCTGTACAAACTGGACATGTGGCACCTGAACCGAAATGGGACTAACATCCCTGCTGGGAGTTTTGCTAGTGCTGTTGAGGGGCGGGGGTGGTGGTGGTGGGGGGGGGGGGGTGTGTGGTGGTGGGCGTTAAACTAATTTGGCAGGGGGAATGGGATACAGAGTGGAGGTACAGTAGGGGCTGATGCATAGTCAAATATAGAAGGGAAAATTAGTCGGTCTGGAAGGCAGAGCAAATATAGACCTGTTTAAGATACAAGTGAATAATGCAAGGCTGGATTGCATTTATTTTAACACAAGGAGTCATACTAGTAAGGCAGATGAATTGGGGGTGTTGATTAGCACATGGGATTATGATATTATTGCTATCACAGAGACATGGTTGAGAGAGGGGCAGGATGGCAGCTCAATAGTCCAGGGTATAAAATCTTCAGTCGAGACAGGGGCGGGGGTAAAAGAGGAGGTGGTATTGCACAGTCGATGAAGTAGTCAATTACTGCAGTAAGGAGGGATGATATATTAGGCGGTTTCGCAAATGAGGCCTTTTGGGTAGAACCTAATAACAAAAAGGGCCAATCACTTGGCTGGGAGTGTTGGACAGGCTGCAAAATAGTCAGGGAGAGATAGAGGAGCAGATATGTAGGTTGCTCTCAGAGAGGTGTAAAAATGATATTAGGGGATTTCAACTTCCCCAATATCAACTGGGATAGTCTTAGTGCAAAAGGCTTAAAGGGGGATGAATTCTTAAAATGCATACAGGAGAGGTTTTTGAGTCAGTACGCAAAAGTCCTACAAGAGCAGGGGCAGTACTGAACCTAATCCTAGGGAATTAAGCCAGACAAGTGGTAGAAGTGTCAGTGGGGGAGCATTTCAATAATAGTTACTATAACTCTGTAAGAGTTAGCTGTGAAAAGGGCAAAGATGGACCGGAATTAAAAGTACTGAATTGGGGGAAGGCCGATTTCAATATGATAAAAAAGGATCTGGCCAAAGTGGACTGAGACCAGCTGCTTGTAGGAAAGTCTGCAGTAGACCAGTTGGAGTCATACAAAAAGGAAATAGTGAGTGTTCAGAGGCAACATGTACTCGTTAAGGTGAAGGGTAGGACCAACAAGTCCAGGGAACCCTGGATGTCAAGGGATATAGAGGATTGGATTAGAAAAACAAAGGATGCTTATGACAGATCCCAAGCACTGAAAACAGTGGAGGCACGAGAAGAGGATCGAAAGTGTAAGGAGCGCCGTAAAAAATAATTAGGAGAGCGAAGAGGGGACATAAAAAAAACCTGTGGGCAACATAAAGGAAAATCCAAAGGTGTTTTACAAGTATATTAAGGGTAATAAGATAAACAAGGAAAGAGTAGGGCCCATTCGGGACGAAAGAGGCAACCAGTGTGTGAAGCTGGAGGTAGTACTTGACGTTTTAAATGATTGCTTTTCATCCGTTTTCATTATGGGGACGAACGAAGTAGGTGTAGAGAACAGGGAGGGGGATTGTGATATACTTGAACACATTAGCATTGAACGGGAGGAAGTATTAGAGGGCTTAAAATTGGATAAATCCCCAGGACCAGATGAGATGTATCCCAGGCTGTAATGTGAGACAAGGGAGGAGATAACAGGGGTTGTGACACAAATTTTCAAAACCTCTTTGGCCACAGGAGAGGTACCAGAGGACTGGAGGACAGCAAATGTGGTACCTTTATTCAAGAAGGGTTGCAGGAATAAACCAAGTAATTACAGGCAGGTGAATCTAACAACACTGGTTAGGAGACCATTGGAAAAAATTCTGAGGGACAAGATTAATCTCCATTAGGAGAATCAGGGATTAATCAGGGACAGTCACTATGTCTTTGTTGGGGGGAGATCTTGTCTAACTAACTTGAGTTATTTTTTCGAGGCGGTGTGTAGATGAGGGTAAAGCAAGTAAGGCTTTTGATAAGGTCTCGCATTGGAGATTGGTTAAGCAGGTAAGAGGCCATGGGATCCAGGGTAATTTGGCAAATTGGATCTAAAATTGGATTCGTGGAAGGAGGCAGAGGTCGAGGGTTGTTTTTGCGAGTGGAAGCGTGTGACCAGTGGCATACCACAGGGATCAGTGCTGGTACCCTTGCTGTGCACATTAATGATTTAGACGTGAATGAAGGAGGTATGATCAGTAACTTGGCAGATGACACCAAAATATGTGATATGCTAAATAGTGAGGGGAAAGGCCTTAGATTACAGGACAATATAGATGGG
Source organism: Heterodontus francisci (assembly GCF_036365525.1). Classification (NCBI taxonomy): domain Eukaryota; kingdom Metazoa; phylum Chordata; class Chondrichthyes; order Heterodontiformes; family Heterodontidae; genus Heterodontus; species Heterodontus francisci. The sequence goes on from NW_027140238.1 coordinate 193,856, forward strand.
CTACTAAGATAGGCGAGCACTGGCAAATGGAGTTTATTTATTTATTTATTTAGAGATACAGCACTGAAACAGGTGCTTCGCCCGCCGATTCTGCACGACCAAGAACCACCCACTTGTACTAACCCGACAGTATTCCCATATTCCTTACCACCGACCTACCTTAGGGGCAATTTACATTGGCCAATTTACAGATCACCTGTAAGTCTTTGGCGGTGGGAAGAAACCAGATCCCCTGGCGAAAATCCACGCAGACAGAGGGAAAACTTGCAAACTCCACACAGGTAGTACCCAGAATTGAACCCGGGTCCCTGCAGCTGTGAGGCTGCGGTGCTAACCACTGCGCCACTGTGCCTGAGAAATGTGAGAGGATGCATTTTGGGAGCACTAACAAGGCAATGGAATATACAATGGATGGTAGGACCGAGGAAGTACAGAAGGTCAGAGGCACCTTGATGTACTTCTCCATAGATCACAGAAGCCAGCAGCACAGGTAGATAAAGTGGTTAGGAATGAATATGGGATACCTGCCTTTAATAGTCGAGGCACAGAATCTAAGAGCAAGGAGGTTATGATGGAGCTGTTTAAAGCTAGTTAGGCCACAGCTGGAGTACTGTGTACAGTTCTGGTCACCACATTATAGAAAGGATGTGATTGCACTGGAGAGGGTGCAGAGGAGATTAACCAGGATGTGGCCTTGGCTGGAGCATTTCAGCTATGAAGAGAGATTGAAAAGGCTAGGGTTGTTTTCCTTAGAGCAGAGAAGGCTGAGGGGGGACCTGATTGAGGTATACAAAATTATGAAGGGCAAAGATAGGGCAGATAGGAAGGCACGTTTTCCCTTAGCGGAGGAGTCAATAACCAGGGGGTATAGATTTAGGGTGAGGGGCGGTAGGTTTAGAGGGGATTTGAGGAAAACTCTTTTAACCCACAGGGTGGTTGGAATCTGGAGCGCACTGCCTGAAGTGGTGGTAGAGGCAGGAGCCCTCACAACATTTACAAAGTATTTAGATGAGCACTTGAAGCGCCATAGCATACAAGGCTATACGGGCCAAGTGCTGGAAAATGGGATTGGATTATAGAGTTGTTTGTTAGCTGGCACGGACACGATGGGCGGAATGGCCTGTTTATGTGCTGTATAACTTTATATCTCTATGCAGAGCGACAGGGATTGAGAGGGGGAGTGGGACTGAATGGATTGTTCCACAGAGAGCTGGCACACAGGGGCCGCAGGGCCTCCTTCTGTATGGTATATGACTCTGTCACTGTCTCCGACCCTGTGTTGGATATGTCGCCTACTCCTGCCTGGAAAGATCCAGTTACATAGAAGTTCAATGAAACTGACATTAACAGCCACTGACAGCTCCGTCCTCACCCTGGTGTGAGGCTCCAGGTCGTGTTACAGGAGGCGACACAGCTCTGACGATGGTAATGTCTGCACTGGCAGAAAAGAGATGGGTGTCCAACTTATGGACTAGTAGGTGCAGGCAGGTAGTGCAGGAGTCCCCTGTGGCCATCCCCTTCTCAACCAGATTTACCGGTTTGGATACAGTTGGGGGATGACCTCCCAGGAGAAAGCAGCAACAGGCAATATCTTGGCACCATAGAGGGCTCTGCTGCACAGCAGGGGAGGAAAAGGGGGGAAGAGCTATAGCAATAGGGGAATCTACCGTAAGGGGTGCAGATAGACGTTTCTGTGGCCGCAAACGAGGCTCCAGGATGGTATGTTGCATCCCTGGTGCTAGGGCCAAGGATGTCTTGGAGCGGCTGCAGAGATTTCTGAAAGGGGAGGGTGAGCCGCCAGAAGTCGTGGTCCATATTGGTACTAACGACATAGGCAGGAAGAGAGATGAGGTCCTGCAAAGTGAATATAAGGAGTTAGACAGAAGTTTGAAATCTAGGACTTTTAGGGTTGTAATCGCAGGATTACTCCCTGTGCCACATGCTAGTGAAGGTAGGAATAGAAGGATTAGGCAAATGAATGCGTGGCTGAAGAGCTAGTGTAGGCTGGAGGGCTTCAGCTACTTTGTTCATTGGGATCTCTTCTGGGGCAGAGGTGACCTGTACAAGAAGGGCGGGTTGTATCTGAACTGGAAGGAGACCAATATCATTGTGGAGAGGTTTGCTCATACTACGCGGGAGGGCTTAAACTAGTCTGGCAGCGGGGGTGGGACCCAAAGGAGTAGTCTTTCCGATGAGATAGTTGAGGCAAATGTAGAGGTTAAAGCAAGCAAGTCCAGTAAGCAGGCTGGGCAGGGGCAGGACAGGGAGCGTGGAAGATCTGGTAGGCTAAACTGCATTTACTTGAATGCAAGAAGCCAGGTACGGCAGATGAACTCAGAACATGGATCGGTACATGGGATTGTGATATTATAGCTGTTACGGAAACGTGGTTGAGGGATGGGCAGGACTGGCAGCTCAATGTTCCATGGTATCGACGCTTCCAGTGTGACAGAGGTGGAGGTAAGAGAGGAGGGGGCGTTGTACTGTTGATTAGGGAGGATATCACGGCAGTACATAGAGATAATATCCCGGGAAGAATGTCCAGCGAGGCCATATGGGTAGAACTTAGAAATAAGAAAGGAGTGATCATTTTGATTGGATCATACTATAGGCCCCCCAACAGTGGAGGAGCACATATGTAGGGAAATCACAGATAGGTCTAGGAATTATAGGGTTGGAATGGTAGGTTATTTTAACTTCCCTAATATTGACTGCGACTGCCTTAATGCTAGGGAATCAGATGGGCAAGAATTTGTTCCATGTGTCCAGAATAGTTTTCTGAAGTAGTATGTGGATGGCCCTACTAGATAAGGGGCTACACTCGACCTCCTCTTAGGAAATGAGGATGGGCTGGTGGTTGATGTGTCAGTGGGGGTTCACTTTGGGACCAGTGACCATAACTCTATTAGCTTCAAGATAGTTATGGAAAAGGATAAGGCTGGTCGTCAGGTTGAAGTCTTATATTGGGGGAAGGCTAATTTCGATGGCATCGGACAGGAACTCCCAAAAGTTGAATGGGAGAGGCTGTTCACAGGTCAAGGGACGTCTTGCAAGTGGGATGCTTTTGAAAGTTAGATAGGAAGAGTTCAGGGCTGGCATGTTCCTGTTAGATGGAAGGGCAAGGCTGGAAAGTTTAGGGATCCTTGGTTGACGAAGGATATTGAGGGTCTGGTCAGGACAAAGAAGGAGGCATATGTCAGGTATAGGCAGCTGGGATCAAGCGAGTCCCTCGAGGAGTACAGGGGATGTAGGAGTACACTGAAGACGGAAATTAGGAGGGCGAACAGGGGCCATGAGATTTCCCTGGCAGATAAGATAAAGGAGAATCCGAAAAGATTCTATAAGCATATTAAGTGTAAAAGGGTAGCTACGGAGGAAGTAGGTCCCCTTAAGGATCACTGTGGCAATCTATGTGTGGAGCCACGGAAAATGGGCGTGGTCTTAAATGAATATTCCTCGTCTGTATTTACCGTGGAGAACGACATGTAAGCTACTGAGTTCAAGGGAGAGAACAGCAATATCGTGGATCATATCAACATTACAAAGGAGCAGGTGTTGGAGGTTCTGATGCGCATTAAGGCGGGTAAATCCCCAGGGCATGATCGGTGTCTCCTAGGATGCTATCGGAAGCAAGGCAGGAGATTGCTGGGGCCCTGGCAGAGATTCTTGTATCATCATTAGCCACGGGTGAGGTACCAGATGACAGGAGGATAACTAATGTTGTGTCTTTATTTAAGAAGGGCAGCAAGGATAAGCCAGGGAACTGTAGGCCGGTGAGCCTTACAACAGTGGTGGGATTCTGCGAGACAGGATTTATTTGCATTTGGAAAAGCAAGGTCTGATTAGGGATAGTCAGCATGGCTTTGTGTATGGGAAATCATGTCTGACGAGTTTGATTGAGTTTTTTGAGGAGGTGACCGGGATTATTGACGAGGGCAGGCCGGCAGACGTTTTCTACATGGACGTTATCAAGGCATTTGTCAAGGTCCCGCATGGTAGGCTGATCTAGAAGGTTCGAACACATGGGCTCCAGGGTGAGCTAGCCAACTGGATAATAATGGAGGCAGACGGTGGTAGTGGAGGGTTGTTTTTCACATTGGAGGCCGGTGACCAGTCGTGTGCCACAGGGATCGGTGCTGGGCCCTCTGTTTGTCATAGATATTAATGACTTGGATGTGAATGTAGGGGGCATGATTAGTAAGTTTGCAGATGACACCAAAATTGGTGGTATAGTGGACAGTGAAGAAAGTTTTCTCAGGTTAAAACAGGATACAGATCAACTGGGAAAGTGGGTAAGGCAGTGGCAAATGGAATTTAACGCAGACAAATACGAAGTGATGCATTTTGGGAAGTTAAACCAAGGCAGGACATATGCAGTGAATGGCAGAGCCCTGGGGAGTGTTGTTGAGCAGAGCGACCTTGGGGTGCAAGTACATAGTTCGCTGAAAGTGGCAACACAGGTAGACAGGGTGGTGAAGAAGGCGTATGGCATGCTTGCCTTCATCAGCTGAGGCATGGAGTGCAAGAGTTGGGACGTCATGTTACGGTAGTAAATAACGTTGGTTAGGCAGCATTTGGAGTACTTTGTGCAGTTCTTGTCGCCGCACTACAGGAAATATGTGATAAAGCTAGAGAGGGTGCAGAAAAGATTCACAAGGATGTTGCCTGGTTTGGAGGGCTTGCGTTATAAAGAGAGATTGGATAGGCTGGGTCTGTTTTCCCTGGAGTCAGGAGGCTGAGAGGGGACATGATAGAGGTATATAAAGTTATGAGAGGCAAAGATAGGGTAGATAGTCAGAGTCTGTTTCCCATGGCAGGGGTGACTAAAACTAGAGGGCATAGATGTAATGTGAGAGGGAGGAGGTTTAAAGGGAATCAAAGGCTTAAATTTTTCAAAGAAATAATAGTGGGTGTCTGGAATGTGCTTCCAGAGGAGGTGGTGGAGGCAGGAACAGTAGCGACATTTAAGAGGCACCTGGACAGGTAAGGCACAGAGGGATATGGAATTAATGTTGGCAGGTGGGATTAGTATAGATAAACATTATGGTCAGCATGGATGCTGCAGGACTCTATGAATCTATGACTCTGTGACCAGGTCCTTACTGAATCGAGTCACCTCACACACTTCTCCTGGGATAGTTGTAGGTAGGAAAAGTGCTCTTGGAAACACCGGAGTGGGTAGCACAGAGTCCCCACGCCTCTCTGCAGCCCTTGCTCCATTTGGTAGTCATGTTACAGACCCAGAGACACTGTAACTACAGTCCCCATAACTCGTTCAGAGTTGGGTCACCAAATCCTCTGTCCTCCCTGAATATCTGCAACAGTTCACAACACAACCTCCAGAAAACCATCCACAGCACCTCTACGAACTTTACAACAGCAGAAGTAAGTGAAAAACCCCTCACCTGCGAGTTGGATGCCTGGTCCCTTTAAATAACACCAGAGAGGGATTCTCGTGCTGCTGAATGTATGTTCAGCTGAGAGTGACTGACACAGGCGGTCAGTGGACATGCACAGACCAAGTTTCTAATATGTACATCAAAGCTGCCGGAATGGCTGATTGACGTCACATTCAAACCCCTCCTCACACGAGAGCCCTGTCCAGCATGGGGCACTATGCTGACCACACGAGAGCCCTGTCCAGAATGGGGCACTGTGCTGACCACACTAGAGCCCTGTCTAGCATGGGGTACTGTGCTGACCACACTAGAGCCCTGTATAGCATTGGACACTGTGCTGACCACACTAAAGCCCTGCATAGCCTGCCACACTGTGCTGACCACACCCGAGCCCTGCCCAGCATGGGACACTGTGCTGACCACACTAGAGCCCTGTACAGCATGGGGCACTGTGCTGACCACACTATAGCCCTGTCCAGCATGGGGCACTGTGCTGACCACACACGAGCCCTGCCCAGCATGGGACACTGTGCTGACCACACCCGAGCCCTGCCCAGCATGGGGCACTGTGCTGAACATACTAAAGTCCTGTATAGCATGCGGCACTGTGCTGACCACACTAGAGCCCTGTCCAGAATGGGGCACTGTGCTGACCACACTGGAGCCCTGTCCAGAATGGGGCACTGTGCTGACCACATTAGAGCCCTGCCCAGAATGGGGCACTGTGCTGACCTCACTAGAGCCCTGTCCAGAATGGGGGACTGTGCTGACCACACTAGAGCCCTGTCCAGAATGAGGCACTGTGCTGACCACACTAGAGCCCTGGCCAGAATGGGGCCCTGTGCTGACGACACTAGAGCCCTGTCCAGAATGGGGCACTGTGCTGACCACATTAGAGCCCTGTCCAGCATGGGGCACTGTGCTGACCACACTATAGCCCTGTCCAGCATGGGGCACTGTGCTGACCACACAATGGCCCTGTCCTGCATGGGGCGATGTGCGTACCACACTAGAGCCCTGCCCAGCATGGGGCACAGTGCTAACCACAACATGGCTCTGTCCAGTATGGGGCGCTGTGCTAACCACAATGGAGCCCTTTATAGCATGGGGCAATGTGCTGACCACACTAGAGCCCTGCCCAGCATGGGGCACTGTGCTGACCACACTAGAGCCCTGTATAGCATGGGGCACTGTGCTGACCACACGAGAGCCCTGCCCAGCATGGGGCACTGTGCTGACCACACTAGAGCCCTGTCCAGAATGGGGCACTGTGCTGATCACACTAGGCCCTGTACAGCATGGGGCACTGTGCTGACCATACTAGAGCCCTGTATAGCATGGGGCAATGTGCTGACCACACGAGAGCGCTGCCCAGCATGGGGCACTGTGCTGACCACACGAGAGCCCTGTACAGCATGGGGCACTGTGCTGACCACACTACCGCCCTGCCCAGCATGGGGCACTGTGCTGAAAACACGAGAGCCCTGTACAGCATAGGGCACAGTGCTGACCACACGAAAGCCCTGCATAGCATGCCGTACTGTGCTGACCACACCCGAGTCCTGCCCAGCATGGGACACTGTGCTGACCACACCCGAGCCCTGCCCAGCATGGGGCACTGTTTTGACCATACTAAAGCCCTGCATAGCATGTGGCACTGTGCTGACCACATGAGAGCCTTGTCCAGAATGGGGCACTGTGCTGGCCACACTATAGCCCAGTCCAGAATGGGGCACTGTGCTGACCACACTAGAGCCCTGCGAAGAATGGGGCACTGTGCTGACCACATTAGTGCCCTGTCCAGCATGGGGCTCTGTGCTGACCACAATGGAGCCCTTTGTAGCATGGGGCAATGTGCTGACCACACTGGGGCCCTGCCCAGCATGGGGCACTGTGCTGACCACACTAGAGCCCTGTATAACATGGGGCACTGTGCTGACCACACGAGAGCCCTGCCCAGAATGGGGCACTGTGCTGACCACACTAGAGCCCTGTCTAGCATGGGGTACTGTGCTGACCACACTAGAGCCCTGTATAGCATTGGACACTGTGCTGACCACACTAAAGCCCTGCATAGCCTGCCACACTGTGCTGACCACACCCGAGCCCTGCCCAGCATGGGACACTGTGCTGACCACACTAGAGCCCTGTACAGCATGGGGCACTGTGCTGACCACACTAAAGCCCTGCATAGCATGCCGCACTGTGCTGACCACACACGAGCCCTGCCCAGCATGGGACACTGTGCTGACCACACCCGAGCCCTGCCCAGCATGGGGCACTGTGCTGACCATACTAAAGTCCTGTATAGCATGCGGCACTGTGCTGACCACACTAGAGCCCTGTCCAGAATGGGGCACTGTGCTGACCACACTGGAGCCCTGTCCAGAATGGGGCACTGTGCTGACCACATTAGAGCCCTGCCCAGAATGGGGCACTGTGCTGACCTCACTAGAGCCCTGTCCAGAATGGGGGACTGTGCTGACCACACTAGAGCCCTGTCCAGAATGAGGCACTGTGCTGACCACACTAGAGCCCTGGCCAGAATGGGGCCCTGTGCTGACGACACTAGAGCCCTGTCCAGAATGGGGCACTGTGCTGACCACATTAGAGCCCTGTCCAGCATGGGGCACTGTGCTGACCACACTATAGCCCTGTCCAGCATGGGGCACTGTGCTGACCACACAATGGCCCTGTCCTGCATGGGGCGATGTGCGTACCACACTAGAGCGCTGCCCAGCATGGGGCACAGTGCTAACCACAACATGGCTCTGTCCAGTATGGGGCGCTGTGCTAACCACAATGGAGCCCTTTATAGCATGGGGCAATGTGCTGACCACACTAGAGCCCTGCCCAGCATGGGGCACTGTGCTGACCACACTAGAGCCCTGTATAGCATGGGGCACTGTGCTGACCACACGAGAGCCCTGCCCAGCATGGGGCACTGTGCTGACCACACTAGAGCCCTGTCCAGAATGGGGCACTGTGCTGATCACACTAGGCCCTGTACAGCATGGGGCACTGTGCTGACCATACTAGAGCCCTGTATAGCATGGGGCAATGTGCTGACCACACGAGAGCGCTGCCCAGCATGGGGCACTGTGCTGACCACACGAGAGCCCTGTACAGCATGGGGCACTGTGCTGACCACACTACCGCCCTGCCCAGCATGGGGCACTGTGCTGAAAACACGAGAGCCCTGTACAGCATAGGGCACAGTGCTGACCACACGAAAGCCCTGCATAGCATGCCGTACTGTGCTGACCACACCCGAGTCCTGCCCAGCATGGGACACTGTGCTGACCACACCCGAGCCCTGCCCAGCATGGGGCACTGTTTTGACCATACTAAAGCCCTGCATAGCATGTGGCACTGTGCTGACCACATGAGAGCCTTGTCCAGAATGGGGCACTGTGCTGGCCACACTATAGCCCAGTCCAGAATGGGGCACTGTGCTGACCACACTAGAGCCCTGCGAAGAATGGGGCACTGTGCTGACCACATTAGTGCCCTGTCCAGCATGGGGCTCTGTGCTGACCACAATGGAGCCCTTTGTAGCATGGGGCAATGTGCTGACCACACTGGGGCCCTGCCCAGCATGGGGCACTGTGCTGACCACACTAGAGCCCTGTATAACATGGGGCACTGTGCTGACCACACGAGAGCCCTGCCCAGCATGGGGCACTGTGCTGACCACACTAGAAGCCTGTCCAGCATGGGGTACTGTGCTGATCACATGTGAGCCCTGTACAGCATGGGGCACTGTGCTGACCACACTGGAGCCCTGTATAGCATGCAGCACTGTGCTGACCACACTAGAGCCCTGTCCAGAATGGGGCACTGTGCTGACCACAATAGAGCCCTGTCCAAAATGGGGCACTGTGCTGACCACACTAGAGCACTGCCCAGAATGAGGCACTGTGCTGACCACATTAGAGCCCTGTCCAGCATGGGGCACTGTGCTGACCACACTATAGTCCTGTCCAGCATGGGGCTCAGTGCTGACCACACCATTGCCCTGTCCGTCATGGAGCAATGTGCTAACCACACGAGAGCCCTTCCCAGCACGGGGCACAGTGCTGACCACACCATGGCCCTGTCCAGTATGGGGCGCTGTGCTGACCACAATAGAGCCCTTTATAGCATGGGGCACTGTGCTGACCACACTAGAGCCCTGTATAGCATGGGGCACTGTGCTAACCTCACTAGAGCCCTGTACAGCATGGGGCACTGTGCTGACCACACTACCGCCCTACCCAGCATGGGACAATGTGCTGACCACACTGGAGCCCTGTCCAGCATGGAGCGCTGCGCTGACTACACTGGAGCCCTGTCCAGCATGGGGCACTGTGCTGACCACACTAGAGCCCTGCCCAGCATGGGACACTGTTCTGACCACACTGGAGCCCTGTCCAGCATGGGGCGCTGTGCTGACCACACTGGAGCCCTGTCCAGCATGGGGCACTGTGCTGACCACACTATAGGCCTGCATAGCATGCGGCACATTGCTGACCACACTAGAGCCCTGTCCAGCATGGGGCACTGTGCTGACCACACTAGAGCCCTGTCCAGAATGGGGCACTGTGCTGACCACACTAGAGCCCTGCCCAGAATGGGGCACTTTGCTGACCACATTAGAGCCCTGTCCAGCATGGGGCACTGTGCTGACCACACTATAGCCCTGTCCAGCATGGTGCTCAGTGCTGACCACACCATGGCCCTGTCCGGCATGGGGCGATGTGCTAACCACACTAGAGCCCTGCCCAGCATGGGGCACAGTGCTGACCACACCATGGCCCTGTCCAGTATGGGGCGCTGTGCTGACCACAATAGAGCCCTTTATAGCATGGGGCAATGTGCTGACCACACTGGAGCCCTGCCCAGCATGGGGCACGGTGCTGACCACACTAGAGCCCTGTATAGCATGGGGCGCTGTGCTAACCACACGAGAGCCCTGCCCAGCATGGGGCACTGTGCTGACCACACTAGAGCCCTGTCCAGCATGGGGCACTGTGCTGACCACACTGGAGCCCTGTATAGCATGGGGCACTGTGCTGACCACACGAGAGCCCTGCCCAGCATGGGGCACTGTGCTGACCACACTAGAGCCCTGTACAGCATGGGGCACTGTGCTGACCACACTACCGCCCTACCCAGCATGGGACAATGTGCTGACCACACTAGAGCCCTGTCCAGCATGGGGCACTGTGCTGAAAACACGAGTGCCCTGTACAGCATGGGGCACTGTGCTGACCACACTAGAGCCCTGCCCAGCATGGGACACTGTGCTGACCACACCCGAGCCCTGCCCAGCATGGGGCACTGTGCTGACCACACTAGAGCCCTGTACAGCATGGGGCACTGTGCTGACCACACTACCGCCCTACCCAGCATGGGACAATGTGCTGACCACACTAGAGCCCTGTCCAGCATGGGGCACTGTGCTGAAAACACGAGTGCCCTGTACAGCATGGGGCACTGTGCTGACCACACTAGAGCCCTGCCCAGCATGGGACACTGTGCTGACCACACCCGAGCCCTGCCCAGCATGGGACACTGTGCTGACCACACCCGAGCCCTGCCCAGTATGGGGCACTATGCTGATCATACTATTGCCCTGTCCAGCATGGAGCGCTGCGCTGACTACACTGGAGCCCTGTCCAGCATGGGGCACTGTGCTGACCACACTAGAGCCCTGCCCAGCATGGGACACTGTTCTGACCACACTGGAGCCCTGTCCAGCATGGGGCGCTGTGCTGACCACACTGGAGCCCTGTCCAGCATGGGGCACTGTGCTGACCACACTATAGGCCTGCATAGCATGCGGCACATTGCTGACCACACTAGAGCCCTGTCCAGCATGGGGCACTGTGCTGACCACACTAGAGCCCTGTCCAGAATGGGGCACTGTGCTGACCACACTAGAGCCCTGCCCAGAATGGGGCACTTTGCTGACCACATTAGAGCCCTGTCCAGCATGGGGCACTGTGCTGACCACACTATAGCCCTGTCCAGCATGGTGCTCAGTGCTGACCACACCATGGCCCTGTCCGGCATGGGGCGATGTGCTAACCACACTAGAGCCCTGCCCAGCATGGGGCACAGTGCTGACCACACCATGGCCCTGTCCAGTATGGGGCGCTGTGCTGACCACAATAGAGCCCTTTATAGCATGGGGCAATGTGCTGACCACACTGGAGCCCTGCCCAGCATGGGGCACGGTGCTGACCACACTAGAGCCCTGTATAGCATGGGGCGCTGTGCTAACCACACGAGAGCCCTGCCCAGCATGGGGCACTGTGCTGACCACACTAGAGCCCTGTCCAGCATGGGGCACTGTGCTGACCACACTGGAGCCCTGTATAGCATGGGGCACTGTGCTGACCACACGAGAGCCCTGCCCAGCATGGGGCACTGTGCTGACCACACTAGAGCCCTGTACAGCATGGGGCACTGTGCTGACCACACTACCGCCCTACCCAGCATGGGACAATGTGCTGACCACACTAGAGCCCTGTCCAGCATGGGGCACTGTGCTGAAAACACGAGTGCCCTGTACAGCATGGGGCACTGTGCAGACCACACTAGAGCCCTGCCCAGCATGGGACACTGTGCTGACCACACCCGAGCCCTGCCCAGCATGGGGCACTGTGCTGACCACACTAGAGCCCTGTACAGCATGGGGCACTGTGCTGAAAACACGAGTGCCCTGTACAGCATGGGGCACTGTGCTGACCACACTAGAGCCCTGCCCAGCATGGGACACTGTGCTGACCACACCCGAGCCCTGCCCAGCATGGGGCACAGTGCTGACCACACCATGGCCCTGTCCAGTATGGGGCGCTGTGCTGACCACAATAGAGCCCTTTATAGCATGGGGCAATGTGCTGACCACACTGGAGCCCTGCCCAGCATGGGGCACGGTGCTGACCACACTAGAGCCCTGTATAGCATGGTGCGCTGTGCTAACCACACGAGAGCCCTGCCCAGCATGGGGCACTGTGCTGACCACACTAGAGCCCTGTCCAGCATGGGGCACTGTGCTGACCACACTGGAGCCCTGTATAGCATGGGGCACTGTGCTGACCACACGAGAGCCCTGCCCAGCATGGGGCACTGTGCTGACCACACTAGCGCCCTGTACAGCATGGGGCACTGTGCTGACCACACTACCGCCCTACCCAGCATGGGACAATGTGCTGACCACACTAGAGCCCTGTCCAGCATGGGGCACTGTGCTGAAAACACGAGTGCCCTGTACAGCATGGGGCACTGTGCTGACCACACTAGAGCCCTGCCCAGCATGGGACACTGTGCTGACCACACCCGAGCCCTGCCCAGCATGGGGCACTGTGCTGACCACACTAGAGCCCTGTACAGCATGGGGCACTGTGCTGACCACACTACCGCCCTACCCAGCATGGGACAATGTGCTGACCACACTAGAGCCCTGTCCAGCATGGGGCACTGTGCTGAAAACACGAGTGCCCTGTACAGCATGGGGCACTGTGCTGACCACTCTAGAGCCCTGCCCAGCATGGGACACTGTGCTGACCACACCCGAGCCCTGCCCAGCATGGGACACTGTGCTGACCACACCCGAGCCCTGCCCAGTATGGGGCACTATGCTGATCATACTATTGCCCTGTGCAGCATGGGGCGCTGTCCAGTCGCACTGGAGCCCTATCCATCATGGGGCACTGTGCTGACCACGCGAGAGCCCTGTCCAGCATATGGCACTTTGCTGACCACACTAGAGCCCTGCACAGCATGGGGCACTGTGCTGACCACACTAGAGCCCTGCACATCTTGGGGCACTGTGCTGACCACACTAGAACCCTGCACAGCATGGGGCACTGTGCTGACCACACTCGAGCCCTGCACAGCATGGGGCTCTGCGCTGACCACACTGCAGTCCTGCCCAGCATGGGGTGCTGTCCAGCCACACTGGAGCCCTGTGCAGCATGGGACACTCCGCTGACTATACTGGAGCCCTGTCTGCATTGGCACTGTGCTGAAGACACTAGAGCCCTGTACATCATGGGGCACTGTGCTGACCACACTACTGCCCTGTCCAGCATGGGGCACTGTGCTGACCACACTGGAGCCCTGCACAGCATGGGGCACTGTGCTGACCACACTGGAGCCCTGCACAGCATGGGGCACTGTGCTGACCACACTAGAGCCCTGCCCAGCATGGGGCACTGTGCTGACCACACTCGAGTGCTGCACAGCATGGGGCTCTGCGCTGACCACACTGCAGTCCTGCCCAGCATGGGGCACTGTGCTGACCACACTCGAGCCCTGACCTGTATGGGGCACTGTGCTGTCCACAGTAGATGTGGCCGGCTGTGTGGTCACATCATTTTATGTGTCCAAGAGCAGTTACAGACGAAGGTCCCTGGCATTCTCCCTGATTGTGTGGTGACTCGGTCCATGGCCAAACAATCCCCTGAACTGACTCTGCAGACGGATGATTCTATTGACTGGTTGTCTGATACCTTCTTTGCGAAGGTAAAGGACTCAAAGGTTGTGTTTAGCATATCTTCGTTAGTTGAGGTTCAACAACCCGACCCTGTGTTCAAAAAATACCACAGGCTGTCCAAACCAAAATTGAAGCAGAGGGAGTTGCAGAGTGCTACTATTTAGAGAACGAGGTGCTAATGAGGAAATGGAGACCTCCTCACAGACCTGCAGATGAAGAGTGGACAGTGGTTCACCCGATAGTGGTGCTGCTGAGGTACCTTAAAGTAATATTAAGAATAGCCCACGAGCTTCCAATGACTAGGTGTGCCGATGAACGAAAAATCGAAGCCTTAATTCTCATACCAGCTTTGGGGGAACCCTTCAGCTGTGTGATGGTGGGTTGTGTGGAACACTTGCTGAAAACAAAAGAAGGACTACCAGTATCTTCTCACCATTATGGATGTGGTGACCCGATTCCCAGAGGGCATTCCCCCAAAGAACTATCTCTAACATAATTCTTTACCCGATATGGGCTAACTGCTGAGATCCAGTTAGATCAGGGCACATAGTATTATGTGCAGTATTTTTGAAAAGGTCATGGGTATTCTGGACATAACCCAGCTATAGTCCTCAGTCTACCACCCACAGTCACAAGGGGTTTGGAGCGGCACCACCAGACCCTAAAGACAATGATCAAGCCATACTGCGATGAGTAACCCCATGACTGGGACAAAGGGCTGGGATTTCACCTGTTGCCTGCCAGGGACATATCCAATGTGTCCACTGGCTTCAGTCTCTTTGAATTAGTTTATGGACACGAGGTGAGAGGTCCTCTTAAACTAATCAAGGAGAAGTTTTGGGACAGAGGAATGAGTCCTCCGTGTTAGACTGCATCTCCATGCTCTGGGAGCGGCTCATGAGGGCCTGTGCAATAGCTCAGTAACACCTAGGGACCTCCCAGGCAGCTATGAAAATGTAATCAGGCAAAAATGCCAAGATCAGAACATTTCGGGACAGAGACCATGTATTGTTACTATTCCCACTGCAGGGTGAATCCCTGAAAGTCCGGTTCGGAGTTCCATATCGAGTAACAAAAGGAATACTCAGGCAAATCATTTAATTGACACCCCAGACCAAAGCCAAAAAGCAAAGGCTGTGGAGGGGACAGACATTTACAGATCTGTCAGACAGTCAGGAGGGAAGGATTGGAAAGGACAGTGAGGGCAGGTTAGAGGAGGGCCAGAAGGATTCTCAACTGGAATCCCCAACTCTCCGATTAGCCAACCCTGAAATGTTAGATAAATTAGACCACACGCTCTCCTCCTTGAATGCAGGTCAAAGAGGCACCCTAAAAAGGCTTCTAACGGCACTTACAGTAAGCTGCAAAGGCAAGGTAAGTTCCGGAAAGGGCAAGCCAATGGTGAGGGAGATGCCTCACCTAGTCGAAGTGCTGCAAGAGAATGAAGTGGAAGCTGGACAGACAATTGAGAGCACTAATGTCCCAGAGGACATAGGGCAGATCAGAAAAAAATGATGCTCCCTATAGTAAAGGGAAAAGTGAAGGGAAAATACCAAAAAGTAAACAGCACTTGTGTACCTCACCAGAAAGCTAAAAGTAAGGTCAGTGTGGATCTACCCACTGAAGAAGCCAATGATCAGGTCCCAAACCCAAAGCTAATGAAACCTGACAATTTCAAAGCAGAACTCAGCAAGAAGAATGGCCCAGAGTCAATCTCAGACACCTCACAGGGGTTAAAGAAAAGTATTACACACTGTCGGTTTGGGGAGAAGGATTATCAACGTGCAGGAACATGAATAGTTAAAGCTTCATTGCAGGAGAGAATGAATGTGTGTTTCCTTCTATTTCTTCCCACAATTGTGTAATAAAATGCTCCTATTATCACATTTCTTTCCGTGTGCTGCAGCGGTGTCAAGATGACACGATATGGCCAATGAGGAATTTTAATTAATCGATTAGAAACTTACAGTACACTTTTAATGGAAAAAGTCCTACAGTTAACCTTGAAACAACTGGCAGCCAAGATGGCCACCGCAATTGGCATCTGAAACACCTTTGCACATTCCAGAATCAACAGGAGACACATGTCTGATGAGCCTGGACCCAAAACATTGGCTTTCTCTAGTTATTGAACTACCTAAGATTACATTCGTTGATACGGTATACAAGGACATCCTGACACATTGACTTTAAAATAACAAATTCCTCCAAGTGTAAATACTGATATCCTGAGCCCTGGGGAGATAGAAGTTTCTAACGAATCTCTAAATAAGGTTCCAGCGAATACAGTGAGGCAGTCAGGAGACCTTCTGTTCATCTCTGTGAAAGCTGTGCGTTTCCCCTGGACAAAGATAGACAAGCCAGTGACTCAAACTGTTCAGAAGCAGAAGGGCTGTGCCCCCCTCTCCGTCTCTCTGTCCAGATAACACCACAAGTTTGAAAACGACGTGCGGCTGTGAGCCCTCCAAGCCTACAGATTACTACATTCAGAGACATCAGGGGAAGAAAGCCACCCACAAGTCTGCCTCCAATAAAACCCTGAGCCACGTGGGCCAGCCACATAGGGCACTTTGACCGGCCAAAGACTTCAAGAATACAACTTCAGCCGGAAAACCACCGAATCGTCCAACCTCACAGAATGAGCATTTTATTGTATTTTTTAATTTATTTCGGACTCCAATCCAACCACAAATGTACTTCTCACTCTGTAATCTATTTGTGTGTGATTCTCATGTGAGTGTGTGCGTAAATGTGTGGTGTATTTTTTTATGATTTTATTTCGATCAGGTTCAGATTGTTAAGTATAATAATGTCACCTCTTTCGTGCTGAAACTCGAGAGAACCTGTCTGATCGGTTCTTTCACCATCACACCAAAGGTTAATGGTAAAATACTCACTGAGACCGTTACCACATCCACCCTCTAAAAAGGACAAACCCTATTGCGGTCAAATAAGAAGAAGGACAAGAGGAGAGACTGTGACCCCTCCTCACCTGGCTGTACAAATAGGCAGGGTTGGAGAAGGAGAGAAAACGGGAATGAAGTCAGCTCAGCATTAAAAAGATAGCAGAGGTTGTAACCTTCCTGGTTCAGCCTCAGACAATGGCCAGCGAGGGGGATGCAGATCGTGGATAGGGAATAGAGTTTGTGACAGAAACTGAAGACAATGGCTTCAGTCTTCTCACAATATAAATTACAAGAACATAATTCATTGAAATATGGCTTATGAAACTAATAGTTGGATACAGAGACTTACCAGGGACACCAATAATAGCGAGGATGGGATAATAAATCGATTGAATCATCTTCAGAGCATAAACCATCCGCCCTTCTAATGTTATCCAGTAGTAATCTGCAGTGAGCCAGTAAAACCAATAGGAGAAACTCCTGCTGCCCATTGTTGTAACATTCCAATCTTTTGTTCTCAGATTCTGACCCATTGTTGTAACATTCCAGTCTATTGTTCTCAGATTCTGACCCATTGTAGTAACATTCCTGTCGATTGTTCTCAGATTATGATCTACCATGTCGCCTTCTCCCTCTGGAGCTGCTGATCTCTGTTCGTGCGGGCGGTGATGTTCCCGCTGAAACTATGGGATAATACATTGAAATGAGCCCCTTATTAATAGACGATTGAAAACCTCCAGTGACAAAATTAGGGTCCATGGAGACGGACGTTAATTAGAGTCACTGAAAAAACAGGTTCAGGTAACTCCTTTCAATCTAAAAGGTTTTGTACCACAATAAAGTAGAACATTTATCCAGTCTGGATAGGATATCTGAGGTTAAATGAGGGAAAGAATTGTGGAAACAGCAGCAGCACTGGCCAGAATCTTTAAATCCTCCATTGATATGGGAGTGGTGACAGAGGACTGGAAGGCTGTGAATGTTACACCCTGTTTAAAAAAGGGGAGGTTGGATAAACCCTGTAACCACTGACCAGTCAGTCTAATGTTGGTAGTTGGAAACTTCTAGAGGCCGTAACCCAGCACAAAGTATTCATTGCCTGTACAATCATGGGTTAATAAATGACAAGCAGTATAGATAGGTTATAGGAAAATCATTTGATAATCTTGATCGAGTTCGTTGAGGACGTAACTGTGAGTGTTACTGAGAATAGCGAGTTTCGTGTAATGGAATCATAGAATCATAGAAAGGTTAAGGCACAGAAAGAGGCCACTTTGCACATTATTGCTATGCCAGCCGATGAACGATCCACCTATTCTAATCCCACCTTCCAGCAATTGGTTAACAACCCTGCAGATTGCAGCACTTGAGCTGCATATCCAGACTCCTTTTGAATGGGTTGAGGGTCCCTGCCTCAACTACCCTTTCAGGCAGTGAGTTACAGCCTTACACCAAAGCAAGAGACCCAGTGCTAAGCCTTGCGGAACGCCACTGGAAACATCCCTCCAATCTCTAAAATACCCAACAACAATTACCCTTTGTTTCCTGCCACTGAGCCAATTTCCTATTTCTTGGTGAGCAGGTTTTTCCTCAACTCCCCTCTAATCATTCCACCAATCATTTTAAATCTATGCCCCTCATCGCTGATCTCTCTGCTAATGTGATTAGACCCTTCACCTCCACTCTATCCAGGCCCCAAAAAGTTAAGTGCATTTCAATCAGATCTCCCCTCAGCCTTCTCTGTTCCAAGGAGAACGACCCCAGCCTATCCAATCTTTCCTCATAGCTGCATTTTTTCCAGTCCTGGCGACATCCTCGTAAATCTCCTCTGTACCCTCTCTAGTGCAATTGCATCCTTTCTGTAACGAGGTGAGCAGAACTGCACAAAGTACTCAAGTTCTGATCTACCCAATGATTTATACAGTTCCAGCATAACCTCCCTGGTCTTGTATCCTATACCTCGGCTAATAAAGGAAAGGATTCCATAAGTCTTTTTAACCACCTTATCGACCTGTCCAGCTGCCTGCAGGGATCTGTGGACATTGACTCCAAAGCTCCCTCACTTCTGCTACACTTTCCAGTATTTTCCCATTAATCATGCATCGTTTTTCCTTATTTGACCTCCTCAATTGCATCGCCTCATTCCTAATCAGGTGGAATCCCATTTGTCACTTTTCTGCCATCGATATCTTCCTGCAGCGTACAGCAATCCTCCTCGCTATGTACCTCACCCCCAATCTGTGTGTCATCTACAAACCTCTTGATCATGCTTCTACATTTACATCCAAATCGTTAATATATACCACAAAAAACAGGGGAACCAGTACTAAGCCCTGTGGAAAACAAGTGGAAACAGTCCTCCAGTCAATAAAACACCCGTCAACAATTGCCTTTTGTTTCCTGCCACTGAGCCAATTTTGTATCAACCTTGTTTTATTTCCCTGGATTCCATGGGATTTTATTTAACCAGTGTGCCATGTGGGATCTTGTCAGAAGCCTTGCTAAAATCCATGTAGACCACATGAATGAACTGCACCACCCTCATCTATCATCCCTGTTACTTCTTCAAAAAAATCAATCAAGTTGGTCAGACAGTATCGTCCCTTAATAAATCCATGCTGACAATCCTTGATAAACCTGTGCCTCTCTAAGTGACAGTTTATCCTGTCTCTCAGAATAGATTCCAATAATTGTTAGACTGACTGGCCTGTAATTTTTCAGTTTAACCCTGGGTTCCTTTCTCAACAGAGGTATAATTTTAACAGTACTTCAATCCTCTGGCACAATACCTGTACCCAGCGAGGACTGGAAAATGATGGTCAGACCCTCTGCTATTTCCTCTCTTGCTTCTTTTAACAACCGAGGAGACATTTTATCCGGATCTGGTGACTTATCAACTTTCAAGGATGCTAATCCCATTAACACTTCCTCTCTGCCTATGCATAACATATCAAATACTTCATATTCCTCCTCATTAACTACATTATCTGCATCATACCCCTCTTTTGTAAAGAGAAACACAAAGTAGTCATTAAGAATCATACCAACATCTTCTACCCCTGCACGTGTATATGCAATTATGTATACAGACATTCAAAAGGTCTGTAATCATATAACATTTCATAGACTTATGATAAAAATGTAACACATGGATTAATGTAACAGTGATAGTGTGGATATGTCACTGACTCAGGGACAGAAAGCAGAGAGAAGTGGTGAACAGTCATTGTTCACACTGGTGGGGGAGCGGGAGTATACAGTGCTGTTTCTCAGGGTTCAGTATGAGAACCAGTACTCTTCCTGACATATAGATAGATATATAAATGACATAGGCTTATGTGTAAAAAGCAAAGTTTCAACACTTGCATACGGCAGCAAACTCAAATGTAGCTGCCAGTGCGAGGATAGTCAGGAGGACATGGACAGTCTGATGGTGAAATGAGAATACACATGGTGAATGAAATTTAACACATAGAATTGGGGAAGTGATTATTTTGTGAGGGATAGTAAGGGGCGTGAATAGAAACTGAACTGCACCAATCAAAAAATGGCACCGGAGCACAGAGTCTGGGTGTGCATGTACAGACATTCTCAATGGTGGCTGGATAATTTGTGAAGGTTTTAAAAAGGCATACGGGATCGTTAGCTTTATACTTAGAAGCAAAGAATTAAAAAAAAAACACCGCAAGACCATTCTGCTAAGACTAGATAAATGATTGTTTAAGCCTCAGCTGGAATATTGTGTCCCATTCTGGACACCACACTTTATGAAGTATTTGAAAGACTTGGAGATGGTGCCGAGGTGATGTACTAGAATGGTAACAGGGATGAGGGACTTCAGTTATGTGGAGAGCAGAGAAGATAAAAGGGAGATTTAACAGCGGGGCTGAAAATGATGTGCTTTGCTAGAATAAATAAGGAGAATCTGGTTTCACTGGATGAAGGTTCAGTAACCAGTTTAATGTTGATTAACAAACAAACAGAGGAGAGATGAGGAGATTTTCATTTATTTACACAGCGAGTGTTTATGATTTGGAATTCACTTCCTGAAAGGGATGTGGAAGCAGATTTAACAGAAACCTTCAGTCGGGAATTGGATCAATACTAACAGGGTGATTTACTGGACTGGGAGAAAAGAACAGGAAAGAGGAATAATTGGGAAATCTCATTCAAAGAGCTGGAACTGGTACAATTTCTTAAATTGTCTCCTCCTGTGCTGTGTGATTCTCTGATGTCTGATAACAGAAACTATTGAGTACGTATCTCATGTGTACAATTGACATTCAGCAGTTTTTAATCCAGTGATTAATTGTTACTTGTTTTCTGATGAAAACAACAGCAAAAAGGCAAACACAAGGGTTTGGTGAGGTAACTTATGTTGACAATGTGATTATCGGATCATGACATCTCTCTCTGATCACAGACCTCGCCTGGTTTCAATCCGTCAATTACATTTTATTCCTATTTTATTTCCTGTCTATTTGTTCTCAGGATTTGGGTGATACTGACAAGGCTGGCATTACTTCCCCATCCCTGGTTACCATGAGAAAGTGGTGGGCCATCATCTTGAACCACTGCAGTCCCTGTGGTGAAGGTGTTCCCTCAACCAAACTTACATTTAATATTTTGAGGAGACACTTTCATTCATGGACACCTCAGAATGAGTTAGGCCGGAGATCTGGGATGAGAATTTAAAACTCGAGGCTTTACTGGACCAGGAACCAACGTAAGTCAGTGAGCACAGGAGTGATGGATGAATGGGACTTGGTGTAAAGGCCTGTTACCCGACTCGAACCCGACGGGACACGACGACATGTTTTGGGGACAGGGGATTGGGATAGTCAGAGGGGTGAGGACATGGAGGGATTTGATCACGAGTGAGAATATTAAAATTGAGGTGTTATTGGACCAACAGCCAATGTAGGTCAGTGAGTACAGAGATGTAGGGTGAACAGAATTTTGTGTAAATTAGAAGATGGCAGCAGTGTTTTGGATGACTACAAGGTTACAGAGAGTAGAATGTAGGAGACAAGCCAGCAGAGTGTTAGAATAGTCAAGTCTCGAGGTAACAAAGGTTCGGACGAGAGTTTCAACAGCAAATGAGCTCAGCTCTCTCTCTCTCTCTCGCTCTTTCTCTCCCTCTACTTCTCTCTTTGTCGCCCTCACTTGCTCTGTACCGCACTTAGAATCTTACACGTTTCCATCAGGTCGCCTCTTATTCTTCTAAACGCCAGTGGATATAAGCCTAGCCTGTCCGATCTTTCCTAATATGACGGCCCGCCCATATTAGTCTAGTAAACATTCTCTAAACTGCTTCCAACGCATTTACATACTTTCTTAAATAAAGAGACCAATGCTGCATACAGCATGCCAGATATGGTTTCACCAATGCCCTCCCTACTTCTGTATTCAATTCCGCTCACAATAAGTAATAACATTACATTAACTTTCCTAATTACTTGCTGAACCTGCAGAGTAACCTTATGTAATTCATGCACCAGGAGACCCAGATCCCTCTGCATCTCAGAGCTCTGCAATCGCTCACCATTCCAACAATATGCTTTGTTAAATTATTATTCCTACCAAAATGGACAATTTCACATTTTCCCATAGTATAGTCCATTTGCCAGATCTTTGCCCTCTCACTCAACCTATCTATGTCCCTTTGTAGCCTCCTTATGTCCTCTTCACAACTTTGTGTCGTCCCTTCATCCAAGTCATTTATTAAAAATTCCAAAAATTTGAGCCCTCAGCACTGATCCCTGTGGCACACCACTCGGTACAACCTGTCAAACAGAGCAGTCCCACAGACTAGTCAAGTAACAGCCTGACATAGTCATACTCACGGAATCATACCTTACAGACAATGTCCGAGACACTGCCATCACCATCCCTGGGTATGTCCTGTCCGACCAGCAGGACAGACCCAGCAGAGGTGGGGGTAAAGTGGTATACAGTAGCGAGAGAGATGCCCTGGGAGTCCTCAACATCGACTCTGGACACCATGAAGTATCGTGGCATCAGATCAAACATGGGCAAGGAAACCTCCTGCTGATTACCACCAACTGCTCTCTTTTCTTTAAGAGAGTTTTGAACAAGTAAAGCCAGAATAAGTAAAGTCATTAGCATATCACAGGAAATAGTCAATTGATAAGCTTGTAGAGAAAAACAGGCACACCTGGGGAGACGGTCATCCCAAGGATTTTCGAGGAAAATGATGGGGATTATGATTTCATTCTCAATAGAATATCTGAGGATGTCCAGAAATGCAACTTTAAGCTAAAAAAGGGCTGAGATAAGTTGGTCAATGGGGCACATCTGAGTACCTGAAGGTTAAATAAAAGACACGAAGAATTGAAGGAAGAGATGGATAATTTACAGAAGGAAAATGATGGTTGGCAGGAAAACATTGGCATCCTGTACAATCAGTTACTCTGGGATCAGGAGCCACATGATGGAGTATATTATCCGCAGAGTAAATTAGAACAAATACTGGACCAAACACTGAGTTACAGGCAGACACTCCCAGACTAGGTGAGGAGTTAGAAGATGTGAGGAGGGGCTATGAGGGAATTAGACCCGTGTTAAAGCTCTGCCTCCCCTGAAGCTGACCACGCTCTGTGTTGAGATAAAATCCGACAGCTTCAGGCACATTCAGTCAACAGTGGGCAGTTGTGGCTGCTGTCTCCAAACACAAAGCCAGATATCCCGGTTCTTCTTAGGGCAACACATTTGTGAGCCTCACAGTCTCTGCTCCACTTCCTCCAGACAAGGACGACAAGATCACTGGAAAATACCAGGGTGTGAGGTAACCTGGGCCTAAACTGCAGGCCAGCCTAAGAACAAGACTGATATAGATGGGGTCAGTGAGCAACCAACCACTGTCACTGACAGTGAGAGAGATGTCACCACCACACAGAGGTCCCTTACCGCTGTTGAGGCCAGGGCTCTAAAGCAAGAACTGGGAATGGTGCATATGAGCAGCAGCTCCCTCGATCTGAGTATTCTGTGTTCCAATATCCAAATTATTTATATATATCATAAAACTATCAGTGGTCCAAGTACTGCCTCTTGGGGAAACACCACTGTCTACCTTCCTCCAGTCTGAAAAAAGCAACAGATTACCACAACTCACCGTTTTCTCTCATTAAGCCAGTTTTTTTATTTATCCAAGCTGACACTGACCCTCTTATTCCATGAGAATCAATGAACTGTCCAGCTGTCACAAACAGACTGTGAAAGAAACTACAATTTCAGCTTAAAATGAAGTGAAATGCTAAATGCAATAGTTAACGAACTTTTGGAAAGAGATCAACTTTTAGATCTCTTAAAATTCAGTCACTCGTTAACTTTACTGTATTTAGTACTCTGTACAAGTAGTACTCCCTAAAACTGGACTCTGTGCAACTTACTGTATTTAGGGTTTAGGGAGTGAATTCCAGAGCTAAGGGAAGAGAACAGAAAGTGCTGGAAATACTCAACTCGTCTGGCAGCATCTGTGTATGCTGTTCATGTTTCAGATCTGTGACCCTTCATCAGAACTGGTAAACGTCAGAAATGTTGATGTTGAGACCATGGACTTCCTGCTTTCCACCACCCGCAATCCCTCACCCCAACCCTCCCCTTCTGATTTTATACTTTCCAATGACAACCCAAAACTTCCAGCTTCCCAGTCACAGCAGCTCCAGGAGACAGAGAGAGAGCAGCAGCACAGTACTAATGGTGATTCCCTATCACTTCGTCTGATAGTCACAATCACCAGATCAAAGTCAGCAGCCTTCCACCAGCCATGCTGCAACCACTGGGGAAACACTATGTAGGAGAACTAGTCAAGTCTCGGGAACCCACAAGACAGGCACTAAGGGAATACACAAGGGTGAATAGTTCAGTGTGTTTGTATGATTGGATGTGTTGTTGGATAAACATGTCAATGTAAAGGTTTTTGTTGGTGTTTTTTATTGCAGGATGGTGACCAAGGGGACACTGTGATGTGGCGTCTCAGATGGGTGTGATAGTGGGTAATGGGGGATCCATGGTGGGATAGGGAAGTTGTGCTATGGGAACTGGAATCTTAGCAGGGAATCTCCGACAGCATGTCCGGGTCGAAGGCATCGAGGAAATATCCTCCCTGCCTCCTCCTCTTCCTGAGGTGGCCTCCGGATTCCTGGTGCCAATGCCTGTGTCCTCATGATGGTGATGCACAATACCATGAACTTGGACACCTGCTCAGTGTGTACTGGAGGGCTCCCCCCGCGCGGTTCAGACATCGGAAGCATTGCTTCACCTGGTGGTTTTGTGTGGCGGAGGGGAGTGTCCAGAGTTTAGAGGTCATGAGCCACATTCTGGTTCTGCATGGAGGCCCGATGTGTTGGGAACGGCTGAGTGTTTCAGAATGAAGGTATGGTGGCTGCTGCCAGGATAGTGGACATTCACCAACATGATGTACTGGGCATGCTCACACACCAACTGTACATTAATGGAGTGAGAGTTCTATCAGTTCCTATACCTCTCCCCGTTGACATGGGGACCCCGCAGATCCACCTACACCATCAGGAATCCAGCTCTCCAGACAAAGCCACGGGATTTCTCATTTGCTTCTCCCTGCTGAGAGAGAAGACAGTATAATTCACCTCACCCGACATGGATGGCCTCTGCTATCTGGATGGCAGATACATCAATAGACAACATAGAGAGAGATAATGAATACGTCACCCGCTCTTGCCTGGATAGATCCAGATAAGAACATAAGAAGTAGGATCGGGAGTAGGCAGTTCAGCCCCTTGAGCCTGTTCTGCCATTCAATATGATCATGGCTGATCTCATCTCGGCCTCTACTCCACCTTTCTGCCCATTCTCCATAACGCTTCAACCCATTACTAATTAAAGATCTGTCTATCTCCTCCTTAAATTTACTCAATGTCTCGGCATCTACCGCACTCTGGAGTACTGAATTCCACAGACTCACGACTCTTTGAGAGAAGACATTTCTCTTCATCTCTGTTTTAAATCTGCTCCCCCTTTATCCTAAAACTCTGACCTCTCATTCTAAATTGCGCCACGAGAGGAAACATCTTCTCCACGTCTACTTTGTCAATCCTTTAATCATCTTATATACCCCGATTGGATCCCATCTCATTCTTCTAAACTTTAGAGAGTAAAGGCATAAACTGCTTAATCTCTCTTCATAAGACAAACCCCTCATCCCTGGATTCAATATCGTGACCCTCCTCTGAACTGCCACCGGTGCAAAAACATCCATCCTCAAGTGAGGAGACTAAAACTGTACGCAATACTCCAGGTGCGGTCTCATTAATGCCTTGTACAGTTGCAGCAACACTTTCCCACATCCTATTCCTTTAGCAAGAAATGCCAACATTCAATTTGCCTTCTTTATCACCTGCTGTACATGCAAATTAGCTTTCTGTGATTCATGCACGAGGACACCCTGATCCCTCTGCACCGAAGTACGCTAACGTTTCTCTCCATTTAGATAATAATCTACCTTTCTATTTTTCTGACCGAAATGGCGAACCTCACACTTAACCACGTTAAACTTCATCTGCCAAATTTTGGCCCATTCACCGAAACTATCCATATCAATTTGTAAATTTCTTATGTATTTATTGCAACTTACTATCCAATCTATTTTAGCCTCATCTGCGAATTTGGCGATAGTACCTTCTATCCCTGCATCCAAGTCATTAATATAGATTGTAAATAGTCGGGGCCAAAGGAGCGAACCCTGTGGCACCCCACTAATTGCATCTTGCCTGCCAGAAAAGCACCCATTTATCCCGACGATCTGTTTTTTGTTGGTTAGCCAATCCTCTATCCAAGCTAATAAATTCCCACTAATCCCATGTGATCTTACCTTGTGTATTATCCTTTTGTGTGGCACCTTATCAAATGCCTTCTGGAAGTCTAGATAGAATACATCTACACGATCCCCATTTTCCACATTTCTTGTCACAGCTTCGAAGCACTCTGGCAAATTCGTCAAACATGAATTACCCTTCATAAAACCTGACTCTGATGGGTTGCTTTTGACTTTCTTAATGTCCTGTTATTACTTCCTTAATAATGGATTGTAACAATTTCCCAACGATAGATGTTAAACTAATTGGTCTACTGTTTCCTACTTTCTGTCTCCCTCCCTTTTTGGATATGGGCGTTATACAGGTTTTTTTTACAATCCACTGGAACCTTTCCCGCATCCAGGAAATTTTGAAATATTATAAACAATGGATCCACTATCTCCGCTGCTATTTCCTTTAATACCCTAGGATGTAGGCCATCAGGTCCTGGGGACTCAGTTGCCTTCACTCGCAATAGTTTGTTCAGTACCTTTTCCCTCGTGACTTTTTTTTATTCATTCATAGGATGTGGGCGTCTCTGGCTAGGCCAGCATTTATTGCCCATCCCGAATTGCCCATGATAAGGTGGTGCTGAGCTTCCTTCTAGAACCTCTGCAGTCCATGTGGGGTAGGTGCACCCACAGTGCTGTTAGGAATGGAGTTCCATGATTTTGACCCAGCGACAGTGAAGGAATGGCGATATAGTTCCAAGTCAGGGTGGTGAGTGACTTGGAGGGGAACTTGCAGGTGATGGTGTTCCCATGTATTTGCTGCCTTTGTCCTTCTAGTTTGTAGAGGTCGCGGGTTTGGAAGGCGCTGTCTAAGGAGCCTTGGTGCATTGCTGCAGTGCATGTTGTAGATGGTACACACTGCTGCCAATGTGCGTCAGTGCTGTAGGGAGTGAATGAGAGTGGATGGTGTGCCAATCAGGTGGGCTGCTTTGTCCTGGATGGTGTTGAGCTTCTTGAGTGTTGTTGGAGCTGCACCCATCCTGGCAAGTGGAGAGAATTCCATCACACTCCTGACTTGTGCCTTGTAGATAGTGGGCAGGCTTTGAGGAGTCAGGAGGTGAGTTACACGCCTCGGGATTCCTAGCCTCTGACCTGCTTGTGTATCCACGGTAATTCTATGGCTACTGCAGATCAGTTACTGGTCAATGGCAGCCCCTAGGATGTTGATAGTGGGGGATTCAGCGATGGTAAAGCCGTTGAATGTCAAAGGGAGATGGTTATTGTCTGGCACTTGTGTGGCGCGAATGTTACTTGCCATTTATCAGCCCAAGCCTGGATATTGTCCACGTCTTGCTGCATTTTTACACAGACTGCTTTTCAGTATCTGAGGAGTCACAAAAGGTGCTGAACATTGTTCAATCATCAGCGAACATCCCCACTGCTGACCTTACGATTGAAGGAAGGTCATTGATAAAGCAGCTAATGATGGTTGGGCCTTGGACACTACACTGAGGAACTCCTGCAGTAATGTCCTGGAGCTGAGATGAGTGACCTCCAACAATCATAAATCCCTGAAAGTTGCTACCCAGGTTAATAAGGCTGTTAAGAAGGCATATGGTGTGTTAGCTTTTATTAGTAGGGGGATCGAGTTTCGGAGCCACGATGTCATGCTGCAGCTGTACAAAACTCTGGTGAGGCCGCACCTGGAGTATTGCGTGCAGTTCTGGTCACCACATTATAGGAAGGATGTGGAAGCTTTGGAAAGGGTGCAGAGGAGATTTACTAGGATGTTGCCTGGTATGGAGGGATAGTCGTACGAGGAAAGGCTGAAGGACTTGAGGTTGTTTTCGTTGGAGAGAAGGAGGAGGAGAGGTGACTTAATAGAGACATATAAGATAATCAGAGGGTTAGATAGGGTGGATAGTGAGAGTCTTTTTCCTCGGATGGTGATGGCAAACACGAGGGGACATAGTTTTAAGTTGAGGGGTGATAGATATAGGACAGATGTTCGAGGTAGTTTCTTTACTCAGAGAGTAGTAGGGGCGTGGAACGCCCTGCCTGCAACAGTAGTAGACTCGCCAACTTTATGGGCATTTAAGTGGTCATTGGATAGACATATGGATGAAAATGGAATAGTGCAGGTCAGATGGTTTCACAGGTTGGCGCAACATCGAGGGCCGAAGGGCCTGTACTGTGCTGTAATGTTCTAATTCTAAAAAAACAAAAATCACAACCATCTTACATTGCGCTAGGTATGACTGCAGCCAGCGGAGGGCTTTCCCCTGATTCCCATTGACCTCAGTTTTGCTAGGGCTCCTTGATGCTATATTCGTTTAAATGCAGCCTTGATGTCAAGGGCAGTCACTCTCACCTCACCTCTTGAGTTCAGCTCTTTTGTCCATGTTTGAACCACGGCCTTAATGAGGTCAGGAGCTGAATGGCTCTGGCGGAAACCAAACTGAGCGTCACTGAGCAGGTTATTGCTAAGCAAGTGCCGCTTGATGGCACTGTTGATGACACTTCCCATCACTTTACTGATGATTGAGAGTAGGCTGATGGGGCGGTAATTGGCCGAGTTGGATTTGTCCTGCTTTTTGTGTACAGGACATACCTGGGCAATTTTCCACATTGCAGGGTAAATGCTAGTGTTTTAGCTGTACTGGAACAGCTTGGCTAGGGGCGCGGCAAGTTCTGGAGCACAGTCTTCAGTACTATTGCCGGAATGTTGTCAGGGCCCATTGCTTTTTCAGTTTCCAGTGCCTTCAGTCGTTTCTTGATATCACGTGGAATGAATCGAATTCGCTGAAGTCTGGCATCCGTGATGCTGGGGAGTTCAGGAGGAGGCCGAAATCGGCCTCAACTCGGACCTTCTGGATGAAGATTGTTGCAAATGCTTCAGCCTTAGCTTTCACAGTGATGTGCTGGGTTCCCACATCATTTAGGATGGCGTGGTTTGTTGAACCACTTCCTCCAGGTAGTTGTTTAATTGTCCACCACCATTCAGAGCTGGATGTGTCAGGACTGCAGAGCTTAGATCTGATCCTTTGGTTCTGGGTTCGCTTAGCTCTGTTCACTTCGCTTACGCAGTTTCACTCGCAGATGGTCCTGTGTTGTAGCTTCACCAGGTTGACATTTTGAGGTATGCCTGGTGCTGCTCCTGGCATGCCCTCCTGCACTCTTCATTGAACCAGGGTTGGTCTCCTAGCTTGATGGTAATGGTAGAATGGGGAATATGCCGGGCCATGAGGTTACAGATTGTGTTTGAGTATAATTCTGCTGCTGCTGATGGCCCACGACGCCACATGGATGTCCAGTTCTGCATTGCTAGATCTGTTCGAAATCTGTCCCAATTAGCACGGTGGTAGAGCCACACAGCACGATGGAGGGTATCCCCAATGTGAAGTTAGGACTTTGTCTCCACAAGGACTGTGCAGTGGTCACTCCTACCAACACTGTCATGGACAGATGCATCTGCGGCAGGCAGATTGGTGAGGGCGTGGTCAAGTATGTTTTCCCCTCTTGTTGGTTCCATCACGACCTGCCGCATACCCAGTCTAGCAGATATGTCCTTTAGAACTCAGTCAGCTCGGTTACTAGTGGTGCCAGCGAGCGACTCTTGGTGCTGGACATTGAAGTCCCCCACTCAGAATACATTTTGTGCCCTCGCCACCCTCAGTGCTTCCTCCAAGTGCTGTTCAACATTGAGGCATACTGACTCACCAGCTGGGCATGGGCGATATGTGGTAATCAGTAGGAGGTATCCTTGCCCATGTTTGATCTGATGCCATGAGACTTAATGGGGCCCAGGGTCGTAGTTGAGGACTCTCAGGGAAAACCCCTCCCTACTGTAAACCACCACCTCTGCTGGGTCTGTCCTGCCGTTGGTATAGGACATTCCCGGGGATGATGATAGCAGTGTCTGAGACATTGTCTGTCAGGTACGATTCCGTGAGTATGACTATGTCAGGCTGTTGCTTGACTTGTCTGTGGGACAGCTCTCCCAACATTGGCACAAGCCCCCAGATGTTAGTAAGGAGGACTTTGCAGGGTCGACAGGGCTGTGTTTGCCGTTGTCGTTCCCCGTGCCTAGGTCAATGCTGGGTGGTCCGTCCGGTTTCATTCCTTTTTATTGACTTCGTAGTAATTAGTTACAACTGAGTGGCTTGCTAGGCCACTTCAGAGGGCATGTAAGAGTCAATCACATTGTTGTGGGCCTGGAGTCACATGTAGACCAGACCAGGTAAGGACAGCAGGTTTCCTTCCGTTAAGGACATTAGTGAACACGATGTGGTTTTACAAAAACCGACAATGGTTTCATGGCCATCACCAGACTAGCTTTTAATTCCAGTTTTATTAATTGAATTCAAATTCCAGTTTCTGCTGTGGTGGGATTCGAACCCATGCCCCCAGAGCAATACCCTGGGTCTCTGGGTCATTGGTCCAGTGACAATACCACTACACCACCGCCTCCCCATGCTACGCTACCGCCTCCCCATATGATGATTGTTCTAAATTCCTCTCTTTCTATTACTTCTGCATTACCTGTTACTATTGGGATGCTACTAGTGTCCTCCACCGTGAAAACTGAGGCAAAATACTGATTTAGTGTCTCCGCCATTTCTGTGTCCCCGTCTATCAACATCCCAGTCTCATCCTCCAAGGGACCAATATTCACTTTAGCTACTCTCTTACCTTTCATATACTTAAAGAAGCTTTTGCCATCCGCGTTTACATTTTGTGATAATTTTCTTTCATAATTTACTTTTTATTACTTTTTAGTAACCGTTTGTTGATCGTTAAGCATTTTCCAATCTTCCAGCCTTCCAGTGGCCTTTGCAATATGGTGTGCCTTCGTCTTTGTCTTTGAGTTATCCTTAACTTCCCTGCTTAGCCATGGATGTCTTTCCCCCTCTTCGAATCTTTCTTCCTCTCCAGAATATATTTTCGTTGGGAGGAATTGAATTTCTCCTTAAACATCTGCCACTGCTCATCAACTTTCCTCCCTTTTAGTCTTCCTGCCCAGTCCACGAGGGCCAAATCAGTCCTCATGACTATGTAATTACCTATGTTTAACTCCAGAACGCTAGAGCGGACTCCAGTTTCTCGCCCTCAAACTGGATTTGAAATTCTAGCATGCTGTGATCACTCTTCCGTCGAGGATCCTTAACTATGAGATCATTAATTAATCCCACCTCATTTCACAATATCAAATCTAGAATAGCCTGCTCCCTGGTTGGTTCCACAACATATTGCTCCGAAAAACAATCTCTAATACATTCAATGAACTCTCCCTCGGAACTACCTTTGACAATTTGACTAATCCATTATATATACATATTAAAATCACCCTTGCCGTACCTTTCTCACAGGTTCTCACAGTATTTCTTGGTTTATACTGTTCCCCACTGCGGGACTACTGTTTGGGGAACTATAGATTACTCCCACCAGGGACTTCTTCCCCTTTCTATTTCTTATTTCTACCCACACTGATTCTACGTCTTGATCTTCAGTGCCTATGTCATTTCTCACCATAGCACTGATCTTCTTCTTTACTAACAATGCTACACCTCCTAATTTTCCTTCCTGTCTATCCTTCCAAAATACTGAGTACCCTTGGATATCAATTCCCAAACCTGGTTTCCCTGCAACGACGTCTCAGTAATCGCCAATAAATCATACCCATTCGTCTTCATTTGTGCTGTTAACTCATTTATTTTATTCCGAATGCTTCGTGCATTCAGATACGAAGCCTTTAAGTTTGTTTGATTATCAATTTTCAAAGATACATAACAGTTCAATGAAACTGAGGCCTTAATAGCCACTGACAGCTCCGTCCTCACCCTGGTGTGAGGCTCCAGATCGTGTTGCAGGAGTTGACACAGCTCTGTGACCACCTCCGTATTGAATCAGAGTCACCTCACAGACTGCTCCTGGGTTAGGTGTAGGTGGGAAAAGTGCTCTTGGAAAACCCGTGGTGGTTAGGAAAGAATCCCCTCCTCCTCCCGCTTTACAGAGCTTCCCCTCTCTGCAGCTTCTGCTCCATTTGGTGGTAGGTTACAGACCCAGGGACACTGTAATTACAGTCCCAATACCTCGTCCAGAGTTGGGTCACAAATCCTCTGTCCTCCCTGAGTCTTTGCAGCAGATCCGAGCACAACCTCCAGAAAACCATCCACAGCATCTCCACTAACTTTACAATAGCACAAGTAAGTCAAAAGACCCTCACCTATAAGTTGGATGCCTGGTCCTTTTAAATAACACTAGATGGAGTTCCTCGCGCTGCTGAATGTGTGTTCACCTGAGAGTGACTACACAGGCAGTCAGTGGACATGCATAGACAAAGTGCCAAAGAAGTACATCAAAGCTGTCGGAATGGCTGATTGACGTCAATTCAAACGCTTCCTCACACTAACAGCACATAAATGGTATACCCAGGCGAGATCCCTTCCCAGCATGGGGCACTGTGCTGGACACACTAGAAGTGGCTGGCTGTGTAGTTCACATCATTTTCTGGATTCAGGTTTCATCACGTTGGCACCAGTGCTGCCACAGAGTGAGAATCACAGCAGAGGAAGATATAGAGTGAAAACAACGCACTTCAAAAAGGGAAATGGAAAAAGACTTGACGGCATATGGTTTTCAATAATATGTGAAATGGAAGGGAAATTGGACTAATTGGAAGGGTGAGACCATGAGAATATTAAAATTAAGGTGCTGCCAGACCGGGAGCCAATGTAGATCAGTGAGTACAGGGGTGATGGGAGATCAGGATTTGGTGTGAGTTAGGATACAGTCAGCAGAGATCTGGATGGGCTGTGGTTATTGGAGGTTTATAACTGGGAGGGTGACCAGGATAGAATTGGAATAGTCAAGTGTGGATTTAACAAAGGCACAGTTGAGGGCTTATTCAGCAGATGGGCTGAGGCAAAGGTGATGGCGGGTGATGTTACAGAGGTGGTAGTAGGTAGGGTTGGCGTTGGGGGGAATATGGCGACGAACTCATCTCATGTATAAATATAAAACAGAGGTTCCAAACAGTCTGTTTCAGCCTCAGACATGGGTAGGTAGGGGACTGCAGATAGCGGATATAGTGTGGAGTTTGTGACAGAGACTCAACACAGTGGCTTACGTCTTCCCAAGATTCACATGACAGGAAAACTAAATCAGTAAAATGTGGTTTATAGATCTAATGGTTGGATACAAAGACTTACCAGGGACACCAATAATTGCGAGGATGGGATAGTAAATAGTTTCAATCATTTTCAGAGCATAATAGATCCGAAATTCTAATATCATCCAAACATAATCAGCAGTAACCAAGCCAAACTAAAAGGAGAAAGTCCTGCTGTCCATTGTTGCAATATTCCTATCTATTGTTTGGAGATTCTGATCGATCTTCTCGCTCTCTCTCTGCAGCCACGGATCTCTGTTAGTGCCGGGGGTAATGCTCCCACTGACACTATGAGTTAACATATTGAAATGACTCCCTTATTAATAGAACAGGGAAAACCTCCAGTGACGCAATTAGTGTCCATAGTGACTGACATTAATTACAGTCAATGAACAAACAGGTTCAGTTAACCCCTTTTTCTCCAACACTTTTTGTACCACAATAGTGTGTAAGTGTTCCTTTGTCTAGTTGAATATATGAGGTTTGTTGAAAAAAGGAATGGTGGAAATAGCAGCGGCACTGGCCAGAAGCTTTCAATCCTCCTTGGATCTGGAAGTGATGACAGAGGACTGGAGGGTTGTAAATGTTACACCCTGTTTCAAAAGGAGAAATTAGCTAAACCCTGTAACTACTGAGCAGTCAGTCTAATGTCAGTGGTTGGAACTTTCTAGAGGCCATAACCCTGTACAAACAAATATCTTTCTTGAAAAAACATGGGATAATAAATGACAAACAGCAGGGATAGGTTAATGACCAATCACGTCTGATAATCATGATCAAGTTCGTTGATAACATAACTGAGTGTTGAAGAGGACAGTGTGTTTTATGTTATGTATACAGACTTTCAAAAGGCCTGTGATCAAATGACATGTCATAGTCTTGTTATTAAAAATGGAGCACATGGATTAATGTGACAGTCATAGCGTGGATATGACACTGAATCAGGGACAGAAAGCAGAGAGAAGTGGTGAACGGTCATTGTTCAGACTGGGGGAGGGGGAGTATTCAGTGTTGTTTCTCAGGGGTTAGTATTAGAATCAGTGCTCTTCCTGGCATGTAGATAGATATACAAGCGATAGAGACTTATATGTTAAAAAACATAAGTTCAATGCTTGCAGATGACATGAAACTCATAAATAAGGATGGCAAAGACGCAGACCACAGAATTTTCCAATCTCACAGACTTTGATTAGATTGATTAGATTAGAGATACAGCACTGAAACAGGCCCTTCGGCCCATCGAGTCTGTGCCGACCATCAACCACCCATTTATACTAATCCTACACTAATCCCATATTCCTACCAAACATCCCCAGCTGTCCCTATATTTCCCTACCACCTACCTATACTAGTGACAATTTTTTTTATAATGGCCAATTTACCTACCAACCTGCAAGTCTTTTGGCTTGTGGGAGGAAACCGGAGCACCCGGAGAAAACCCACGCAGTCACAGGGAGAACTTGCAAACTCCACACAGGCAGTACCCAGAATCGAACCCGGGTCCCTGGAGCTGTGAGGCTGCAGTGCTAACCACTGCGCCACTGTGCCGCCCTTTATTTTTAATCCATTATGGACTCCAATACAAATTCAAATTTATTTCTCACTCTATAACTAATTTGTGTGATTTGCCTATGAGTGTGTGCATGAATGTGTACCGTATATTTTTATTATTTTATTCAGATCCAGTTCAGATTGTTAAGTATAATAAACTCACCTCTTGTTTAAACTCAAGAAAACCTGTCTGATTGGTTCTTTCACGATCACAATAAAGGTAAAAGGTAAAATGCTCACTGAGGTGGTCAGCACGTCCACTGCTAAAAAGGAATAAATCCAGTTGCGATCAAATAAAAGATAGGACGAGAGGGGAGACTGAGACCTCTCCTCACCTGCTGTAACTGAAATGTGGAGGTTCTCAAGATCGTAACCCAACGACAAACGAGAAATTGGAAGTGTCATAGAGTCACAGAGTTATACAGGACAGAAACAGTCCATTCGGACCAGTGTGTCCTTGCCGGCCATCAAGCCTGTCTATTTTAATCCCATTTTCCAGCACCAGTCCAGTAACCTTGTATGCTATGGCATCTAAATACTTCTTAAATCCTGTAAGGGTCCTGCCTCTTCCACACCTTCAGGTCGTGTGTTCCGGATTCCAACCACCCTCTCGGTGAATGTTTTTCCCTCAAATCCCCTCTTAACCGCCTGCCCCTCAACTTAAATCAATGCCCCCTGCTTATTGACACCTCCACTAAGGGAAAAGATTTCTTCCTATCTACCCTATCTATGCCCTCATAATATTTCGTGCTTTCTGTCCCTCTCCCTTTTTGAATAAAGGAGGTAGATTCGCAATAAGGGGGTAACTCGGGGCAGGCTAAAACCCCTCTCTGTTGCAAAGTTGAGTAATGTAGCTGCACAGTTAGGGATTACTCTCCGTCCAAAGCTAGGAAACCCGAAATCCTAAGACTTGTGGCCAACCTTTTTTCACTTGAAGCTGAAGACTCAAACAGGGTTAGAATCACTAACAGATAGAGTAATGTTAGCTATGGTAAAACTAGAACAGAAGAGACTAGAATTAGAATTCCAGAGAGCGCGAGAAAGAGCAGAGCGAGTGTCAATAAAGGGAATAAGTAAGAGTGTTCCAGAAGGAGAAGGTGGAAAGGGAGTGCAGGCGGCTCAAACAACTAAAGGAAGTCCCAGTACATCCAGTGAAGGCACAGCTAGTGAGAGAGCTGCCCCTAGCTCAGGACCATGTGCTGAACTCTTAAACTTCTCCCAGTTCATTCCAAAGTTCAACGAGGAGGATGTGGCAGAATTTTTCATCACTTTTGAAAAGCTTGCAAAGCAACTGAAATGGCTGGCAGAGAGTGGGATGCTGTTTGTACAATGCAAAATAACAGTCAAAGCCCATGAGGTTTATTCACTGCTGCCATAAAGGTACAGATAAAGGTACATCAGATTATGAGGTGACTAAAAATGCTATTCTGGGTGTATATGAGATAGCATCGGAAGTCAATTGCAAAAGATTCTGAACCATCAGAAAGCAGCCTGACTAAACTGACCTCGAGTTTGAAGGAGTTACGCAGCTAAGGAATATAGGAACATAGGAGCTGAATTCAACCATTCAGCCCATCGATCCTGCTCCACCATTCAATATGATCATGGCTGATCATCCTCTTCAATGCCTTTTCCCCCACACTATCCTAATATCCCCTTCTGTCAGTGGTATTTAGAAATCTGTCAATCTATACTTGAAACATACTCAATGACTGCGCTTCCACAGAGGGGTAGAGAATTCCAAAGGTTCACAACCCTCTGAGTAAAGAAATTACTCCTCATCTCTGTCCTCAGTGGCTTTGAAATTGTGTCCCTTTGTTCTAGATTCCCCAACCAGGGGAAACATCTTAGTTGTCTTGTCTATCCCTTTAAGTATTTTGCAGGTTTCAATGAGATCACCGCTCATTCTTCGAAACTCGAGAGAACACATGTTCAGTTTCTTCAATCCCTTTCCGTAGAACAGTCCCGCCATCCCAGGAACAAGTCTGGTGAACCTTTGTTGCAGTCCCTCTATGGTCATAATATCCTTCCTCAGATAAGGGGACCAAAATTGCACACAGTACTCCAGGTGCGATCGAAACAAGGTTCTATACAATTGAATCAAGACTTCACAACTCCTGTATTCAAATCCTCTTACAATAAAAGTAACATACATTAGCCTTCCTAAATGCTTGCTGCACCTGCATGTTAGCTTTAAGTGACCTATTGACAAGGACACCCAGGTCCCTTTGTACATCGACACTTTCTCATCTCTTACCATTTAAGAAATACTCTGCACATCTATTCATTCTACCCAAGTGGCCCACCTCACATTTTTCCACATTATATTCCATCTACCATGTTCTTGCACACTCACTAAGTCTGTCCAAATCCCCTTGAAGCCGTTTTGAATCTTCCTCACAACTCACATTCCCACCTAGTTTTGTGTCATCTGCAAACTTGAAAATATTACTTTGGTCCCCATATCCAAATCATCGATATATATTGTGAACAGCTGGGGCCCAAGCCCTGCGGTACCCCACTAGTCACAGCCTGCCAACGCAAGAATGACCCGTTTATTCTTACTCTGTTTCCTGCCTGTTAACCAATCCTTACTACATGTCAGTATATTACCTCCTTTCCCATGTGTTTTAATTTTGCTTACCAAGCTCCTGTGGCGCACTTTATCAAATGCCTTCTGAAAATCCACCAGCTCCCTTTTTCTATTCTGTGAGTAACATCCTAAAAAACCTCCAACATGTTCAGCATGAATGATTTCCTATTCATAAATTCATGTTGACTCTGCCCAAACAGATCCATTTATCACATACTTTAGAATAGATTCTAGCACTTTCCCTCGTACTGATGGAAGCCTAACAGGTCTGTAATTCCCAATTTTCATTTTCCCTCCCTTCTTAAATAGTGGGGTGACATTT
Source organism: Heterodontus francisci (assembly GCF_036365525.1). Taxonomy (NCBI): domain Eukaryota; kingdom Metazoa; phylum Chordata; class Chondrichthyes; order Heterodontiformes; family Heterodontidae; genus Heterodontus; species Heterodontus francisci. Next base: position 232,088 of record NW_027140238.1, read on the forward strand.
GCGACCTTCCAATCTGCAGGAAGCGTTTCAGAATTGATAGAATTTTGAAAGTGGATCACCAATGTATCTACAATCACCATAGCTACTTCCTTCAACACTCTGGGAAGTAGAATATCAGATGATGGTGAATTATCAACTGTCAGCACTATTAATCTCTCCAAAACAACTTCTTGCTAATACTAATTTCCCTCAATTCCTCATTCTCCCAAATCCCTTTGATCTCTAATTCTGGGAGTTTTCTTGTCTCTTCCACAGTGAAGAAAGACACAAGATAATCATTAAGCTTCTCTGCCATTTCTTTATTCTCCATTATAAATTCTCCTGACTCTGCCTGTAATGGACCCACATTTGTCTTTGCTGAATGTTTCCATTATACGTACCGTTAGAAGATTTTACAATGCATTTTTGAGTTTACTTTTGACCAGTAGATATGGACAGTCAAGATAGAGCCCACATATGAAAACCTCAGAGTGGTGATCCTTCTCGAGGAGTTTCCACCGTATTAAGGCAGGCCACCTCCCATTAAAACCCACATAAAGGAACAAAAAGATGAAAGAGCCAGACAGGTTGCAATTCTGGCCGATGAATTTTCCTTTGTACAGAAGGCCAAAAGGTAAACCCTTCCCCAGTCATCCCAAAGATCCGAGAATAAAAGGTGGGGGAGTGAAAGTAGCCCGAATAGTCATGGACAAGAAGGAAAAGCGTTGGACACAGAGGCCCATCCTCAGGCCAAATAGTACGGTACTGAGAGCAGGAGTAACTGATGAAGATCTGTGTGTTTCCACTGTAATAAGGAAGGTCACCATCGAGCTGAATGCTGCAAGTTATCAGAAAGCCTGCAGGATTAAACAGGGTCCACCAGATAAGTGCAGGAAAAGGGGCCCTGATGGAAAGCACAGCAGATCAGGCTGTGCCTTTCACTGCGGCAGTCAGACCCAGTAAACCTACCACAGAGAGTGCGGGAAAACTTAACAAAATCCCTGAGAGTTAGCAGGAACTTTTCCCAAGGAAAAGTGACCCCATACCCCTTAAGTGAGGCAAGTAAGTCCATAGTCATACTCAGGGATACAGGGGCTACCCAATCCCTTCTGCTGGGAGAGTGCAGTAAATGCTAGAGTGTTAGTGAATGGTATTGGAAGTCAGTGTATGTCCATACCTTTATATCGGCTGCACTTGGAGTGTGACCTAATTTCAGGACTGGCAACCATCGGGATTGTCCCTTGTTTATCAGTGTATGGGTCGACCTGCTCCTGGGTAATGATCTGGCAGGGGAAAAGTTGGAAGCTTCCCCAGTAGTTCTAGAGAGACCAAAAGAGGTCAGGGAGACTGACCTTCTCCCTGATTGTGTGGTGACTCGGTCCATGGCCAGACAATCCCCTGAACTGACACTGCAGACGGATGACCCGACTGTCTGGTTGTGTGATATCTTCTTTGGGATGTTAGAGGACCCAAAGGATGTGTTAAACAGATTTTCCTTAGTTGAGTCTCAACAACCTGATCCAGTGTTAAAAATACAGTACAATGTAAGCACAGTCTGTCCAAACCAAAACTGAAGCAGAGGGAGTTGCAGAGTGTTACTATTTAAAGAGTGAGGTGCTGATGAGGAAGTGTAGACCTCTTCACAGACCTGCGGATGAAGAGTGGACAGTGGTTCACCAGAGAGTGGTGCTGCTGAGGTCCCTTTAAGAAATATTAAGAATGGCCCACGACCTTCTAATGGATGGACAAGTCAGTGCATGAAAAATCAAAGCCGCATAACACAGCGTTTTGACTGACCATAACTCCACAAAGATGTGGTGGAGTGCTGTCAAACTGGTCACACATGCCAGGTTCTGGGGAAGTCCCAACCTGCAATAAAACCTGCACCCCTAATCCCCATACAAGAACCCTTCAGCAGAATGCTGGTGGATTATGTGGGACACCTGCTGAAAAGAAAACGGGACTACCAGTATCTTCTCACCATTATGGACGTGGTGACCCGATTCTCAGCGGCCATTCTCCCAAAGAACAATCTCTACCAAGGTAGTGGTGGAGGGGCTAACCCAATTCTTTACCCGATATGGGCTGCCTGCTGAGATCCAGATGGATCAGGGCACACATTTTACGTCCAGTATTTTTGAAAAGGTCATGGAATTTCTGGACGTAACCCAGCTTAAAGTCCTCAGCCTACCACCCACAGTCACAAGGGGCTTTGGAGCAGTACCACCAGATCCTAAAGACAATGATCAGGCCATACTGCTATGAGTAACCTCATGACTGGGACAAAGGGCTGGAATTTCTCCTCTTGGTGACCAGGGACTTATCTAATGAGTCCACTGGCTTTAGTCTCTTTGAATTAGTTTATGGACACGAAGTGAGAGGTCCTCTTAAACGAATCAAGGAGAGTTTTTTTGGGACACAGGGATGTGTCTTCCATTTTAGACAACATCCATGCTCTGGGAGTGGCTCAGTAGAGCCTGTGCAATGGCTCAGGAACACCAAAAGACCTCTCAGGCAGCTATGTAAAGGTAAGCAGACAAAAATTCCAAGGCTAGAACATTTCAGCACAGAGACCATGTATTGTTACTGCTCCCTTTGCAGGGTGAACCCCTGAAATCCCAGTTCAGAAGTCCATATCGAGTGGCAAAAGGAATACTCAGGTAAATTATTTAATTGACACCCAGACGAAAGGAATAAAGTAAAGGTTTTGGAGGGGACAGACAAGTGCAGATCTGTCAGACAGTCAGGAGGGAAGGAATGGAAAGGACAGTGAGGACAGGTTGGAGGAGGGCCAGGAGAATTACCAGCTAGAATCCCCTACTCTCCGATTAGCCAACCCTGAAATGCTAGATAGATTAGACCACACGCTCTCTTCCTTAAATGCAGGTCAAAGAGGCACCCTAAAAAGGCTGCTAACAGCAATTACAGAAACGTACAAGGGCAATGAAAGCTCCCAAAAACGGATGCCAATGCTGTGGGAGATTCCTCACCTAGTCAAAGTGCCGCAAGAGAGTGCAGTGAAAGTTGGACAGACACTTGCGAGCCGTAATGACTCCGAGGACATAGGACAGATCAGAAAAAAGATCCTCCCCATAGTAAAGAGAAAAGTGAAGGGAAAATACCATAAAGTAAACAGCACTTGTGTACCTCACCAGAAAGCTAAAAGTAAGGTCAGTGTGGATCTACCCACTGAAGAACCCAATGATCAGGTCCCAAACCCAAACAAATATAACCCAACAGTTCAAAGCAGAATTCTGCAAGAACAGCCAGGATCAAACCTGACACATAACCATCCCAGACAAAACTCCAACACAATTATATCAGAACAACCGAAACAGATAATGTCAGCTGCAGTAATTCTAAGATTAATGTGTGAATTTGAGAAGTGTATTTCCTTCCATTTCTTCCCACAATTCTGTCATGAAATGTTCCTATTCTCAATTTTCTTTCCATGTGCTGCGGCGGTGTCAAGATAACACCATATGCCCAGTGAGGAATTTTAATTCATCGGTTGGAAACTTACACTAATCATTTAATGGAGAAAATCCTGCAGTTAACCTTGAAAAAACTGGCAGCCAAGATGGCCACCGCAATTGTTATCTGAAACACCTTTTCACATTCCAAGGCCTCCAACAGGAGACACATCTCTTATGCGCCTGGACCGAAATCACTGACTTGCTCTCGTAATTGAAGCCACCTCCAAGTCTGTCTCCAAGAAAACACTGAGGCATGTGGGCCTGCCACAAATGCACTTTAACCAGCCAAAGACTTCAAGAATACAACTTCAGCCAGAAGACCACCGAATCGTCCAACTTCACAGAATGAGTATTTTTTTTTAATATTAACTCTGGACTCCAATCCAACCACAAATATACTTCTCACTCTGTAAACCATTTCTGTGTGATTCTCATGTGAGTGTGTGCATAAATGCGTGGTGTTTTTTTAATGATTTTATTTAGATCGGGTTTAGATTGTTATGTATAATAAACTCAGCTCTTTCGTGTTTAAACTCAAGAGAGCCTGTCCGATCGGTTCCTTCACCATCACACCAAAGGTAAAAAGTAAAATATTCACTGAAATGGTAAGCACATCCACTGTTTAAAAAGGACAAACACTGTTGCGGTCAAATAAGAGGAAGGACAAGAGGCGCGACTGTGACCCCTCCTCACCTGGCCGTAACAATAGGCAGGGTTGGGGATGGAGAGAAAATAGGGATGAACTCAGCTCAGCATTAAACAGCTACCAGAGGTTGAAAACTTCCTGGTTCCACCTCAGTCAATGGCCAGTGAGTGGGATGCAGATCGTGGATAGGGAATAGAGTTTGTGACAGAAACTGAAGACAATGACTACAATCTTCTCATGCATTTAATTGACAATAACCCGAAATCAGTGAAATATGGTTAATGAATCTAATAGCAGGATACTGAGACTTACCAGGGACACCAATAAGAGCGAGGCTGGGATAGTAAATACATTGAATCATCCTCAGAGTATAATAGACCCGATATTCTAATGTTATCCAATCTGCAGTAAGCAAGCCACACCAAGTGCAGGAAGTCCTGCTGTCCATTGTTGTAACATTCCAATCTATTGTTCTCAGATTCTGATCTATCCTGTCACTCTCTTCTCAAGCCACTGTTAGTGCCGGAGGTGATGCTCCCGCTGATACTATGAAATAACACATTGAAAGAAGCCCCTTATTAACTGAAGAAGGAAACCCTCCAGTGACACAATTCAGGTCCATGGAGACTGACATTAATTACAGTCACTGAATAAACACGTTCAGTTAACCACTTTCAATCTAAAACTTTTTGCACCACAGCAAAGTTGAACATTTACCTGGTTTGGATGGGATGTATGAGGGTTGCTGAGGAAAGGTATGGTGGAAGTAGCAGAGGCACTGGTCAGAATCTTTCAGTCATCTTTGGATATGGGAGTGATAGAAGATGGAAACCCTGCAGTGACACACATCGTTCACGAATGTCCTTTAGGGAAGGAAATCTGCTGACCTTACCTGGTCTGACCTACATGTTACTCCAGACCCACAGCAATGTTGTTGACTCTTACATGCCCTCTGAAATGGCCTAGCCAGCCACTCAGTTGCATCTCATTTCTACGAAGGCAATAAATAGGAATGAAACCGTATGGCCCACCCGGTATCGACCTAGGCACTGGAAATGACAATGACAAACACAGCCCTGTCGACCCTGCAAATCCCTCCTTACTCATGTAGTCGAAGTGTCACAAATACCTGCAGGTAGGACTGTCCCAGAGAACAAAGCGGAGAGTAACAATTACTCCTCCCCCACAGTCAGAGGGAAAGGGAACCACCCATCCCCTGAAGACAAAAGTCTTTGCATGAATCAGGGAGTTCAGGATAGACCCGCTCCCACCCCCACAACTCTCCTGAGGGGAAAGAAAGGGAAAGATTAAAGCAGACTTGGCACCTAGGACAGTCCATGTTTAATAAGCTTAGGATTGGTGAATGAATGGCCTTTCTATACCTTATATTTCTCAGACTCTGTTATGAAATGCACTGCTTGTCTTTAAATGGCACTTCGTTCCCCTGGGTGTGGAGGTGTCAGGCAAACCTGCCAAGACTGAGCCACACATTATTTCACCACATGAACATTAAAACTTAAATATTGTAAGTCCATGACTGGAAAGACGTTTGAATCCTACCAGACAATGTGAAAACAAAGGGAGCCAGTACCCTCCCCAATACACAGAAAGAGACCGGGTCAGGCCAGTCGGTCACGTGACCACCTGCTGGACGACTTGAGGTGTTTTAAACAGGAAAACAGATTTTGAACTCAGAACAACATGTGCTCATGGACTGAGAACATCACCTCTCCTGTCTGCCTGCCTTCATCTTTTCCCACGGAACTGAATCTTGTAAAAACACATGAAACTTAAAGAGAGAATGGTTTTCTCCGTGAAAAAGGTTTTACGAAGACTACTGGGTCCCAATGAAATGCAAGATCAGATCTTCAATCAAGGAATACAGCGAGCTCGAGAAACAGTGACAAGATATTGCCTCAAACTGTTCTATTTATCTTCTGTTCTGCTCTTTTCTGCCCCTATTTGCATGTTTATATTGCATGTGCATGCTAGTGTGGACGCATCATATATCCGTGGGTGTGAACCATACTAGAGTTTAAGTTGAAGGTTTAACAAATTTCATTCTTTCTTCTTTAAACAAAGAAAGCCTGTTTGTACTCATTTCTTTGCCTTATGATTGTAAAGTTGTGAACAAGAATTCTCAAAATGGAAGCTCAAAACACAGTGTGTTTAAAATGAAACCCTGTTACAATAAGGCCAAGTAACAACAGTAAAAGATCCCTAGACACAGTTCTCACGTGGTCGCAACAGCAAATCTGTTGCTGTGCTTCCTGCATTACAAGACTGACCACGCTTTGAAACGTACTCATTGGTTGTAAATGGCTTTGGGACTTGCAGTGGCCATGAAAGGCGCTACATAAATGGAATTATTTTCTTTTATTTTCAATGCCAGAATGCAGGAAATTAGCTCAGTGACAGAAAGCAGTGAGTATTGGAGAATGGTTATTGTTCAGTCTGGAGGGAAGTACACAGTGGGGTTCCCCAGGGTCACTGTTGGGATCACTGTTGCTGTATGTTAATACAATGGGCTTATCTTCAGAGGGGATAATCTCAAAGTTTTCAGATGGCAGGAAACTCAGAAATGTTAATAAACAGCGAGAAGGATAGTAACAGACTTCAGGAGGACAGAGACTGACTGATGAAATGGGCAGGAACATGGCAGATGTAATTTAACACAGTGAAGTGTGAAGTGAGACATTTGGGTAGGAAGTGTAAGGGAAGGCAATGTAGACAAATAGATTAAATGAAGAGACAGGAACAGAGAGACTGTTGTGTATTCACACAGATCTTTGAAGGTTGCACGAAAGTTGACAAGTTTATTCACTGATATTCAAACTTCTGACATTTGCCAGATAAAAATACTTTTGAGAACCAGGCTGAATATAGAAGGTCCAGAAGAGAAGTGAAAAAGCAGATAAGAGAAGCAAAAAGAGCGCATGAAAAGAGACTGGCACATAGCACTAAAGAAATTTCCAAAGTTTCTATAGGCTTGTAAATAGTAAAAGGTAAGTAAAAGGAGGAATGGGGCCGATTCGGGACCATAAAGGGGATTTGCACATGGAGGCAGAGGGCATAGTTGAGACACTAAATACATACTTTGCATCTATCTTTTCCAAGGCAGAAGATATGGAATTCTTTTCTTTATTAGCTGAAGTATAAAATATAAGAGCAGGGAGGTTACGCTGGAACTGTATAACTCACTGGTTTGGCTGCAATATGAGTACTGTGTGCAGTTCTGGTCACCTTATTACAGAAAGGATGTAATTGCACTAGAGAGAGTACTGAGGAGATTTATGAGGATGTTGCCAGGACTGAAAAATTCAGCTATGACGAAAGGTTGGATAGTCTGGGGCTGTTCTCGTTGGAACAGAGAAGGCAGAGGGGAAATCTGATTCAAATGTACAACATTGCGTGGGGCCTGGATAGAGTGGAGGTGAAGGGCCTATTCACCTTATCAGAGGGGTCAGTGACGAAGTGGCATGGATTTAAAGTGCGTGGTTCAAAGACTATAGGGGAAATGAGGACTTTACTTTCTCCCAGAGGGTGGTGGGAGTCTGGAATTCATTGCCCGAAAGGATAGTTGAGGCAGGAACCCACACCTCATTCCAAAGGGAATATTCACCTCATGTGCCATATTCTATCAAATGCTGGAAGGTGGGATCAGAATGGGTGGATAGTTTTCATCTGGCATAGACACAATGGGCCAAGTGGTCTTTTTACGTGCTTTAAACTTTCTATGATTCTAAGATGCAACCCAGGCAACGTTGAAAGACGAGCTCGGTCAGACACTAGACCGGTTTAAAATTGAGAAAGAGGAAGCATTAGATAAGCTATCTGTACTTAAAGTGGATAAAGACCAGGACCAGATAACATGCACCCAAGTATACTGAGGGAAGTGAGGGTGGAAATCGCAGAGGTAGTGACCATAATTTTCCAATCTTCCTTCGACTCGGGGGTGATGACAGAGGGCTGGAGAATACAAACGTTACACCCTTGTTCAAAAGAGGGTGCAACCACTAACTGTGTGAAAATATTTTCCTCATGTTGGCATTGCTATTTTTTAAACCAATTACATTAAATCTAGGCCCATCCGTTCTTGATCGTTTGACGAGTGGGAACAGTTTTTCCCTACCTACTCTGTCCAGACCCCTCATGATTTTTAAAGGTTTAGCTAAGATATAGGCAAGGAAAAACTGTTCCCATTAACTGATGGAACACGGACCAGGGAACACAGATGGAAGGTTTTGGGTAAGAGATGCAGGGGGAATATGAGGCAGAACCTTTTTACACAGTGGATGGTAATGAGCTGGAAATCACTGCCCATGAGGGTGGTGGAAGCCGAGACAATCAATGATTTAGGAACATAGGACCATAAGAGCAGGTGTAGACCATTCAGCCCATCCAGCCTGACCTGCCATTCAATATGATCGTGGTTGATCATACACTTCAATGCCTTTTCCCCACACTATCCTCATATCCTCTTATCTCATTGATATTTAGAAATGTATCAATCTCTGCTTTGAACATAAACAATGACTGAGCTTCCACAGCCCTCTAGGTTAGAGAATTCCAAAGATTCACAACCCTCTGAGTAGTGACATTTTTCCTCATCTCTGTCCTAAGTGGCTTCCCACTTATTTTGAAATTGTGTCTGCTAATTCTAGATTCCCCAACCAGGGGAAAGATCTTAGCTGCATCTACCCTGTCTATCTCTTAAAGTATTTTGTCGGTTTCAATGAGATCACCTCTGATTCTTCGAAACTCTAGAGAATAGTTTCCCCAATCTCTCTGCATGAGACAGTCCCGACATCCCAGGAACAAGTCTGATGAACCGTCGTTGCTCTCTCTGTATGGCAATAATATCCTTCCTAAAGTAAGGGGACTAAAACTGCGCACAATACTCCAACTGCGGACGAACTAAAGTTGTATAAAATTGTAGCAAGACTGCACTACTCCTGTACTCAAATCCTCTTACGATAAAGGTTAACCTTTGTAATTGCTTGCTGCACCAGCATGTTAGCTTCCAGTGACTTATTGACAAGAACACCCAGGCCCCTTTGTACATCTACACTTCCTAATTTATCTCTTCAGAAATACTCTGCACATCTATTCCACCCACCAAAGTGGATTACCTCACATTTTTCCACATTATATTCCATGTTGTTTCCCACGCACCAAGTCTGAACAATTCCCCTTGATGCCGCTCTGCATCTTCCTCACAATACACATTCCCACCTAGTTTTGTGTCATATGTAAAGTTGGAAATATTACATTTGGTCCCCACATCCAAATCATTGAAATATATTGTGAACAGCTGAGGCTCAAGCTCTGATCCCTGCAGTACCCCACTAGTCACAGCCTGCCAACGTGAAACTGATCTGTTTATTCCTACTCACTGTTTCCAACCTGTTAACCAATCTTGAATCCATGCCAGTATATTGCCTCCTATCCCATGTGCATTAATTTTGCGAAGCAACCTCCTTTGGGGGAGTTATCAAAAAACTGAAAATACAAGTATACCATGTCCACCAACTCCCCTTTATCAATTCTGTTAGTAACATCCTCAAAATCTCCAACAGGTTCGTCAAACATGATTTCCCATTCATAAACCATGTTAACTATGCCCAATCAGATCATTATTATCCAAGTGTCCATTTAACATTCTTTAGAAATGATTCTAGCAGTTTCCCAACGATTAATGAAAGGCTAACATGTCTGTAATTCCCTGTTTTCTCTCTCCCTCCCTTCTTAAATAGTGGGGTGACATTTGCGCCCTTCCAATCTGCAGGAAGCGCTCCAGAATCTGCAGAAATTTTGAAGATGATAAGCAATGCATCCACTATCTCCATAGCTATCTCGTCAACACTCTGGGATGTAGAATATCAGGTCCTGGGGACATACCAACCTTCAGCTCCATTAACTTCTCCAATACAACCTTTTTACTAATACTAATTTCCTTCAATTCATTGCAGTTTTGAAGAAAGGTCACTGACCTGAAACGTTAACTCTGCTTCTCTCTACACAAATGCTGCCAGACCTGCTGAGTGTTTCCAGCATTTCTTGTTTTTATTTCAGATTTCCAGCATCCACTGTATTTTGCTTTTAATTTCCTTCAATTCCTCATTCCCCAAATCCATTGCATCTCTAATTCTGGGAGATTTCTTATATATTCCTCGGTGAAGACAGACACAAAGTAATCATTTAGCTTCTCTGCCATTTCTCTGTTCCCCATTATAAATTCTACTAACACTGCCTATGATGGACCCACTTTTGTCTAAGTCAAACGTTTCCTTTTTACATACCTGTAGAAGCTTTTACAGTCCGTTTTTTATATTTTTCCCAGCTAACATTTACATTCTATTCTCCCTTTCTTTATCTGTTTCTTCATCCTCCTTTGGTGCATTATAAAGTCCTCCCAATTCTCAGGTTTACTACTATTTATGGCAACTTTATAGGCCTTGGATAGAGTCATAGAGAGAGACAGCACTGAAACAGGCCTTCCGGCCCATCGAGTCTTTGCCGACCAACAACCACCCATTTATACTAATCCTACATTAATCCCATATTCCCTACCACATTCCCACCATTCCCTTACCACCTACCTACACTAGGGGCAATTTACAATTGCCAAGATACCTATCAGCCTGCAAGTCTTTGCTGTGGGAGGAAACCGGAGCACCCGGCGGAAACCCACGAGTTCATAGGAAGATCTTGTAAACTCCACACAGGCAGTACCCAGAACTGAACCCGAGTCGCTAGAGCTGTGAGACTGTGGTGTTAACCACAGTTTTAATCTTACACAATCCTCAACTTCCTTTGTTGTCCACAGTTGACTGCCTTTACGTTTGGGGTTTATGTGCCTGGAATGAATGTATAGTTGCTGTAAACTATATAATATTTCTTTAAAGACTGTCGATTGCCTATGTACTGTCATACCTTTTAATGTATTTTTCCAATCCACCTCGGGCAATTTTCCCCTCATACCTTCCGAATTTCCTTTGTTCAAATTTAACACCCTGGCTTAAGATTGAACGAAGTTACTTTCAAGCATAATTTCAAATTCTATCACATTATGGTAATTCATCCCTAAAGGTAATTTTACAATAAAAGTATTAATTAGTCATGTCTCATTACATAATACTTCATCTAAAATAGCCTGTTTTTAGGTCGGTTCCTGAACATACTGCTCTCGAATACCATCCCAAACATACTCCAGAAACTCATCATCCATAGTATTTGTTCTCATTAGGTTACCCATTCTATATGAAGACTGAAGTCACGCGTGATTACTGTATTAACCATGCAATATGATTCTCCCATCTCCATTCATGCCATGCCCCACGCTAACACTACTGTTTTGTAGCCTATAAACAGCTCCTACCAATGTTTTCTGCCCCTTGCTGTTTCTTAGCTCCACCCAAGCAGATCCCTTATTTTGTTCTTCAGACCTGAGATCCTCCCTTACTAATGTACTGATCCCATCCCTTAATATCATCGCAACATTACATTGTCTCACGTTTTGCCTGTCCTTCCGAAAGGTCGAATATGCCTGCATTTTCAGTTCTCAGTCTTGGTCAACCTGTAACACCTTCCCGTTATGACAATTCAATCATACCCATTTACCTCTATTTGCGCCTGTAAATCATCTACCCTGCTCCGAATACTGCGTACATCCAAGTACAGTGCCCTTAACCGTGTCTTCTTGACATTCAGCATTCCAGTTGATGCTCATCTTTGTTTCGCCTCCCTTCGAATGTCACTTTCTGCTTTTCTACCTCCTGTTACCAGCTTTACTTCCTCCCAATTTGATCCTTACTTCCAATTTCAAAAGGAAACTGGATGGGTGCTTGAAGTGCATCAAGGCAGCATTTGACTGAGTATGGCATCAAGGAGCCCTAGCAAAACAGGTCAATGGGAATCAGGGGGAAAACCCTTCGCTGGCTGGAGCTTTACCTAGCGCAAAGGAAGAGGGTTGTGGTTGTTGCAGATCAACCATCTCAACTCCAGGACATCACTGCAGGGGTTCCTCAGGGTAGTGTCCTAGGCCCAACCATCTTCAGCTGCTTCATCAATGACCTTCCTTCAATCATAAGATCAGAGGTGGGGATGTTCGCTGATGATTGCACAATGTTCAGCACCATTCGTGACTTCTCAGATACTGAAGCAGCCCGTGTAGAAATGCAGCAAGACCTGGGCAATATCCAGGCTTGGGCTGATAAGTGACAAGTAACATTCGCGCCACACAAGTGCCAGGCAATGATCATCTCCAACAAGAGAGAATCAAACCATCTCCCCTTGAATTCCATGACATTACCATCGCTGAATCCCCCACTATGAATATCCTAGGGGCTACCATTGACCAGAAACTGAACTGGAGTAGCCATATAAATACCGTGGCTACAAGAGCAGGTCAGAGGCTAGGTATCCTGAGGCGAGTAACTCACCTCCTGACTCCCTAAAGCCTGTCCACAATCTACAAGGCACAAGTCAGGAGTGTGATGGAATACTCTCCACTTGCTTGGATGGGTGCAGCTCCAACAACACTCAAGAAGCTCGACACCATGCAGGACAAAGCAGCCCGCGTGATTGGCACACCATCCATAAACATTGACCCCCTCCACCACAGACGCAAAGTGGCAGCAGTGTGTACTATCAACAAGATGCGCTGCAGCAATTCACCAAGGCTCCTTCGACAGCAGCTTCCAAACCCGCGACCTCTATCAACAGGAAGGACAAGTGTAGAAAATGCATGGGAACATCACCACCTGCAAGTTCCCGTGCAAGTCACACACCATACTGACTTCGAATTATATCGCTGTTCCTTCACTGTCGCTAGGTCAAAAATCCTGGAACTACCGACCTCACAGCACTAAGTGTATACCTACCCCAAATGGACTGCAGTGGTTCAAGAAGGCAGCTCGCCACCACCTTCTCAAGGGCAATGTGAGATGGATTTACAAGAACTGCAATACAATTAGCAATGTATTGACAGCTAATAGCAGGAAGTGGAGATTCACCAGGAACAGCAGCAGCAGCAAGAAGGGCAGAGTAAATTACAGGAGCAGTAATGCAATTAAACATGGTTTATGTAATTAATAGCTGTATAGCAAGACCTACCAGGGACACCAACAATAGCCAGGATGGGATAGTAAAAATATTGAATTATCTCAAGTGCATACAGGATCCGACCGTCTAATGAGTACCAATCATAATATGTAGAAAGATAGTAAAGATCCGAGGATAAACTCCTGTCCATTGTTGTAACATTCCAATCTATTGTTCTGAGATTCGGACCCATTGTTGTAACATTCCAATCTATTGTTCTCAGATTCTGATCGATACTCTCCCTCTCTCTGGAGTCACTGATCCCTATCAGCGCCGAGCGTGATGCTCCCGCTGACACTATGTGATAACACATTGACAGGAGTCCCTTATTAATAGAAAATGAAAACGCTCCAGTGACACAGTTAGGGTCCATGGAGACTAACATTAATTACAGTCACTGAACAAACAGGTTCTGTTAACCCTTTCCATTTCAACTCTTTTTGTACCACAATAAACAATAACATTTACCCAGTCTGGATGGGATGTATGAGGGTTGCTGAGGGAGGGAAAGGTGGAAATAGCAGAGGCACTGGCCAGAATCTTCCAATTCTCCTTGGATATGGGAGTCGTGGCAGAGAACTGGAGGGTTGCCAATATTGCACTCTGATTAAGGAAGGAGAGATGTAGTGAGCTCTATATTTACTGACCAGTCAATATAACGTCATTGATGTGGAAATTTCTAGAGTTCACATCCCAGGACAAATGTATTCGCTGCTTGAGAGAGAAAAAAATGGACCACAAATGGCCAGCAGCAAGGGTCTGGTAAGAAAAGTCATGTCTGGTAAATGTCAACAACAACAAATTAAATTTATGTAATGCCTTTAATGTAATAAAACATCCCAAGATGCTTCACAGGAGCATTATGAAGCAAATGCATTGCAGCAGCTTTTTCGGGAGCAGAGAGTGCGAGCGAGTGAGCAGCTGGGAAGGTCAGTTTGAAAGTAAACTTAATTTCCTTTTGATTTCGGCGGAGGCCAGGGGGCTGCTGGCAGCTTTTTCCGGAGCAGAGAGTGCGAGCAAGTGAGCAGCTGGGAAGGTCAGTTTGAAAGTAAACTTAATTTCCTTTTGTTTTTGGTGGAGGCCAGGGGGCTGCTGGGTAAGTAAAACACTATATATTTGGGCGGTTTCTGAACCCGCGACTCCACACCTGCAGCGTCTCCCACCCGCCCTCCTCCTCGAACCAAAAGAAAGGGCTCGGTGGGGTGTATATAAGGTAAGGCTTTTTCAAATTTCTGGTTTTATTGTGATTGGTAAAAACCTTTCGTTCCTTTTTCATTTAACTAAGTTTAAACTTAAGATTAAAAATGGCAGGAGATCTCAGACCCGTATCATGCTCCTCTTGCTCAATGTGGGAGCTCAGGGACATGGCTGATGACCCTGACTCCTTCACGTGCAGGAAGTGTGTCCAGCTGCAGCTCTTGTTAGACCGCATGACGGCTCTCGAGCTGCGGATGGACTCACTTTGGAGCATGCGCGATGCTGAGGAGGTCGTGGACAGCACGTTTAGTGAATTGGTCACACCGCAGATTAGGATTGCTGAGGGAGAAAGGGAATGGGTGACCAAAAGGCAGAGAAAGAGCAGGAAGGCAGCGCAGGAGTCCCCTGCGGTCATCTCCCTCCAAAACAAGTATACCGTTTTGGAAACTGTTGAGGGAGATGGCTCACCAAGGGTAGGCAGCAGTAGCCAGGTTCATGGCACCGTGGCTGGCTCTGCTGTTCAGAAGGGCGGGCAAAAGAGGGGAAGGGCTATAGTCATAGGGGATTCGATTGTAAGGGGAGTAGATAGGCGGTTCTGTGGTCGTAAACGAGGCTCCCGAATGGTATGTTGCCTCCCAGGTGCACGGGTCAGGGATGTCTCAGATCGGCTGCAGAACATTCTGAAGGGGGAGGGTGAACAGCCAGTTGTCGTTTTGCACATAGGCACCAATGATATAGGTAAAAAACGGGATGAGGTCCTCCAAGCGGAGTTTAGGGAGTTAGGAGCCAAGTTAAAAAGTAGGACCTCAGAGGTAGTAATCTCAGGATTGCTACCAGTGCCACGTGATAGTCAGAGTAAAAATGAAAGAATAGTCAGGATGAATGCGTGGCTTGAGAGATGGTGCAGGAAGGAGGGGTTCAGATTTTTGGGACATTGGGACCGGTTCTGGGGGAGGTGGGACTATTACAAATTGGACGGTCTACACCTGGGCCGGACTGGAACCAATGTCCTTGGGGGTGCTTTTGCTAACGCTGTTGGGGAGGGTTTAAACTAATGTGGCAGGGGGATGGGAACCAAATGAGGTCAGTGGAGGGTAAGGATGTAGTAACTAAAGCCTGTAAGGAACTAGATAATGAAGTCAGCGTGACTAAGGGAAAGATTAGGCAGGGAGCAGATGATGAAAGCAAAGGGACTGGTGGTCTGAGGTGTATTTGTTTTAATGCAAGAAGTGTAGTAGGTAAGGCAGATTAACTTAGGGCTTGGATTAGTACCTGGGAGTATGATGTTATTGCTATTACTGAGACTTGGTTCAGAGAAGGGCATGATTGGCAACTAAATATCCCAGGATACCGATGCCTCAGGCGGGATAGAGAGGGAGGTAAAAGTGGTGGAGGAGTTGCATTACTGGTCAAAGAGGATATCACAGCTGTGCTGAAGGAAGGCACTATGGAGGACTCGAGCTGTGAGGCAATATGGGCAGAACTCAGAAATAGGAAGGGTGCGGTAACAATGTTGGGGCTGTACTACAGGCCTCCCAACAGCGAGCGTCAGATAGAGGTACAAATATGTAAACAGATTATGGAAAGATGTAGGGGCAACAGGGTGGTGATAGGAGATTTTCATTTTCCAAACCTTGACTGGGATTCACTTAATGTTAGAGGTCGAGATGGAGCAGAATTTGTAAGGAGCATCCAGGAGGGTTTTCCAGAGCAGTATGTAAATAGTCCAAATCGGGAAGGGGCCATACTGGAACTGGTGTTGGGAAATGAGCCGGGCCAGGTGGTTGACGTTTCAGTAGGGGACTACTTTGGGAATAGTGATCACAATTCCGTACGTTTTAGAATACTCATGGACAAAGACGAGAGTGGTCCTAAAGGAAGAGTGCTAAATTGGGGGAAGGACAACTATACCAAAATTCGGCAGGAGCTGGGGAATGTCGATTGGGAGCAGCTGTTTGAAGGTAAATCCACATGTGATATGTGGGAGGCTTTTAAAGAGAGGTTGATTAGCGTGCAGGAGAGACATGTTCCTGTGAAAATGAGGGATAGAAATGGCAAGATTAGGTAACCATGGAAGACAGGTGAAATTGTGAGACTAGCTAAGAGGAAAAAGGAAGCAAATATAAGGTCTCGGCGGCTGAAGAAAGACAAAGCTTTGGAAGAATATCAGGAATGTAGGTACAATCTGAAACGAGGAATTAAGAGGGCTAAAAGGGGTCATGAAATATCTTTAGCAAACAGGGTTAAGGAAAATCCCAAAGCCTTTTATTCATATATAAGGAGCAAGAGGGTAACTAGAGAAAGGATTGGCCCACTAAAGGACAAAGGAGGAAAGTTATGCGTGGAGTCAGAGAAAATGGGTGAGATTCTAAATGAGAACTTTGCATCGGTATTCACCGAGGAGAGGGACATGACGGATGTTGAGGTGAGGGACAGTTGTTTGATTACTCTCGGTCAAGTCGGCATAAGCAGGGAGGAAGTGTTGGTTATTCTAAAAGGCATTAAGGTGGACAAGTCACCAGGTCCGGATGGGATCTATCCCAGGTTACTGTGGGAAGCGAGAGAGGAAATAGCTGGGGCCTTAACAGATATCTTTGCAGCATCCTTAAACTCGGGTGAGGTCCCAGAGGACTGGAGAATTGCTAATGTTGTCCCCTTGTTTAAGAAGGGTAGCAGAGATATTCCAGGTAATTATAGACCGGTGAGCCTGACGTCAGTGGTAGGGAAGCTGCTGGAGAAGATACTGAGGGATAGGATATATTCCCATTTGGAAGAAAATGGGCTTATCAGTGATAGGCAACATGGTTTTGTGCAGGGAAGGTCATGTCTTACCAACTTAATAGAATTCTTTGAGGAAGTGACAAAGTTGATTGATGAGGGAAGGGCTGTAGATGTCATATACATGGACTTCAGTAAGGCGTTTGATAAGGTTCCCCATGGTAGGCTGATGGAGAAAGTGAAGGCGCATGGGGTCCAAGGTGCACTAGCTAGATGGATAAAGAACTGGCTGGGCAACAGGAGACAGAGTAGAAGTGGAAGGGAGTTTCTCAAAATGGAGAAGTGTGACCAGTGGTGTTCCACAGGGATCCGTGCTGGGACCACTTGTTTGTGATATACATAAATGATTTAGAGTTAAGTATGATTAGCAAGTTTGCAGACGACACTAAGATTGGTGGAGTAGCAGATACTGAAGGGGACTGTCAGAGAATACAGCAGAATACAAATAGATTGGAGAGTTGGGCAGCGAAATGGCAGATGGAGTTCAATCAGGGTAATTGCGAGGTGATGCATTTTGGAAGATCCAATTCAAGAGTGAACTATACAGTAAATGGAAAAGTCCTGGGGAAAATTGATGTCCAGAGAGATTTGGGTGTTCAGGTCCATTGTTCCCTGAAGGTGGCAACGCAGGTAAATGGAGTGGTCAAGAAGGCATACGGCATGCTTTCCTTCATCGGACGGGGCATTGAGTACAAGAGTTGGCAGGTCATGTTACAGTTGTATAGGACTTTGGTTCGGCCACATTTGGAATACTGCGTGCAGTTCTGGTCGCCACATTACCAAAAGGAAGTGGATGCTTTGGAGAGGGTGCAGAGGAGGTTCACCAGGATGTTGCCCTGTCTGGACGGCGCTAGCTATGAAGAGAGGTTGAGTAGATTAGGATTATTTTAATTGGAAAGGCGGAGGTTGAGGGGGGACCTGATTGAGGTGTACAAAATCATGAGAGGTATTGACAGGGTGGATAGCAAGAAGCTTTTTCCCAGAGTGGGGGATTCAATTCCTAGGGGTCACGAGTTCAAAGTGAGAGGGGAAAAGTTTAGGGGGGTTATGCGTGGAAAGTTCTTTATGCAGAGGGTGGTGGGTGCCTGGAATGCGTTGACAGCGGAGGTGGTAGACGTGGGCACGATAGCGTCTTTTAAGATGTAACTAGACAGATACATGAATGGGCAGGAAGCAAAGAGATACAGATCCTTAGAAAATAGGTGACAGGTTTAGATAGAGGATCTGGATCAGCGCAGGCTTGGAGGGCTGAATGGCCTGTTCCGGTGCTCCAACGGCCCAAATATATAGGGATTTACTTACCCAGCAGCCCCTTGGTCCGCCGAAAACAAAAGGAAATTAAGTTTAAGCTGAAACTGGCCTTCCCAGCTGCTCCCTCGCTCGCACTTTCTGCTCCCGAATAAGCTGCTGCAATGAAAGGCAAGTTATTTTAAACGGGCCAAATATATAGGGTTTTACTTACCCAGCAGCCCCTTGGTCCGCCGAAAACTAAAGGAAATTAAGTTTCAGCTGAAACTGACCTTCCCAGCTGCTCACTCGCTCACACTGTCTGCTCCCGAATAAGCTGCTGTAATAAAAATGGAATGGGCGGGTTGTCTTCTGAGGAAGGTTGGACAGACTGGTCTTGTTTTCACTGGAGTTTGTAAGACTGCGGGGAGACTTGATTAAAGTATATAGGATCCTGATCAGTCTTGACAAGGTGGATGTGGAAAGGATGTTTCCTCTTGATGGCGAGTCCTGAATTAGGGGGCACTGTTTTAAAATTAGTGACCGCCATTTTAGGACAGCGATGAGGAGATTTTGTTTCTCTCAGAGGATTGTGCGACATTGGAATTCTTTGCTTTCGAAGGTGGTGGAGGCGGGGGTCATTGAATAATTTTAAGGTGGAGGTGAATAGATTCATGTTAGGCAAGGGTAATCCATGTTTATCGGGGCATATGGGAGTGTGGAATTCAAGACATAAATAGATGAGCCATGATCTTATTGAATGGTGGAGGAAGCTCGATGGGCCGAATGGCCTTCTTCTGCTCCTAATTCATATGTCTTTATGCTCATATTTACCTGTTTATCCGACATTGGTTATTGTCTCCAGTAAAATTAGAACTGTGCCAACTCCTGACTCCATTCCTCCAGTTCAATTCTGATCGGCATCACATCAATTTCAACTGGTCCAAAACTCTGCTGATGATGTCCAGTCCTTACCAAGTCCCACTCGTCCATTACCGTCACCTTCACTACCCTCATTGGCTCTCATTTCCCTATCCCCTTATAATTAAAATTGTTTTCAATGAGTTAAAATCACTCCATGTCCTCACCCCTCCCCATCTCCAACCTTTCCCCAAACCTGCAGCGAACTTATCCATGATCTCTCCATACCTCTGACATTGGCCTCTTTCACTGCAACTGACATCACTTGATTCCATTAGAACCATAGAATCATCAACAAATTATGGCACAGAAGGAGGCCATTCAGCCCGTCGTAAACGTGCTGGCCGAAAAAACTAGTTGCGTAATCTCATCCCACTTTCCAGCACCTGGTCCATAGTCATGCCGGTGACAGCAGTTCATGTCATGTCCAGGTACTTCTAAAAGAATTGAGGGTTTCTGTCTCCACCACCATTCCTGGCAGTGAATTCCAGACACCCACCACCCTCTGGGTGAAAAAGATTTCCCTCATGTCTCCTCCAATCACCTTAAATCTGTGCCCCCTGGTAATAGACGTCTCCGCGAGGGGAAACAGATCCTGCCTGTCTACTCGATCTTGGCCCCTCATAATTTTGGACACCTCAATTAAGTCACCTCTCAGCCTGCTCTGTTGTAAGGAAAACGACTCTATCCAATCTTTCCTCATAGCTGCAACTTTCGTGCCCTGCAGCATTCTTGTAAATCTCTTCTGTACCCTCTCTAGAACAATTATGTCCTTTCTGTAATGTGGTGACCAGATCTGAACACAATAGTCCAACTGTGGCCCATCCAGTGTTTCATACAGTTCCAGCATTACAATCCTGCTCTAGATTCTATATCTCAGCCATTAAAGGAAAGCATTCCATATGCCTTCTACATATCTACCTGTCTTTCCACCTTCAGGGACCTGTTGACATGCACTCCAAGGTCTCTCACTTCTTCTACCCCTCTCAATATCCTCCCGTTTGTTGTGTATTCCCTTGCTTTGTTTGCCCTCCCCAATTGCATTACCTCAGATTAATCCAGAATGTAATTCCATTTGGGCGGCACAGTGGCGCAGTGGTTAGCACCGCAGCCTCACAGCACCAGCGACCCGGGTTCAATTCTGTGTACTGCCTGTGTGCAGTTTGCAAGTTCTCACTGTGTCTGCGTGGGTTTCCTCTGGGTGCTCCGGTTTCCTCCCACAGCCAAAAGACTTGCAGGTTGATAGGTGAATTGGCCATTATAAAATTGCCACCAGTATAGGTAGGTGGTAGGGGAATATAGGGACAGGTGAGGATGTGGTGGGAATATTGAATTAGTGTAGGATTAGTAAAGATGGGTGGTTAATGGTCGGCGCAGACTCGGTGGGCCAAAGGGCCTGTTTCAGTGCTGTATCTCTAAGTCTAAAAAAAATCCATTTACCATTTTACCGCCACTCAACCAAACCATTGATATAATTCTGGAGTCGACAGCTATCCTCTTCACTATCAACTGCACGGCCAATTTTTGTGTCATCTGCAAATTTCCCAATCTTGCCCCCCACATTTACGTCTCAAATCATTAATATATATCCCAACAGCAAGGAACCCAACACTAAGCACTGTGGAACGCCCACTGGAAACTGCTTTCAATAAGCAAAATCATACATCGCCCTTTGTTTCCTGTCAGTGAGCCAATTTTGGAACCAACTCAATCATTTTTGACCAGTTGCCATGTGGGAAATTGTCAAATGCCTTCCTAAAATCCATGGAGACAACATCCACTGAACGACCCTCATCAATCGTCCTTGTTACTTACTCAGAACAAGTATCAGTTAAGTTAGTAAGACACGACCTTCCCTTAACAAATGCATACTGATCATCCCTGAGTAATCCGAGCCTTTAGAAGCAACAGTTTATCCTATCGGTGAGAATTGACTCTAATTATTTGCCCACCACTGAGGTCTGACTTACTGGTCTGTAATTATTTTGTCTATCCCTTGCTCCCCTTTTAAATAATGGTACAACCTTTGTCGACCTCCGATCCTCTGGTAGGTCACATGTATGTAGTGACGATTTGAAGATGATCCTCAGAGCATCCGCTATTTCCCCACTGACTTCCTTTAATAGTCTGGGATATCTTCCATTAAGCCCTGGTGAATTATCCATTTTCAAGGATGTCAGACACTCTAGCACTTCCTCTCTCCTTAAGCTTATCGTAACTTCTCCAATCTATCTTCATGATTGAAGTTCCTCATCCCTGGAGCCACCCTCCTGAATCTTTTCTGGACACTCGTCAATGTCCCCACATCTTTCCTGCAATGTCTACAATATTCAGACCCGTCTTTGAAGAAAATCTTCCTTTCTAACCCCTTCGTGTCTAATACAGGCCTGGTGAACAAAAGCACTGCTGTCTAAATCTGCACAACCGTGAACACCGCACAGCTGTTGAACTTACCCAAAGAAGCCAAATACCCTCCGATCTAACTCTCCACTTTGCACAAGCCCCCTCCTGTATAATTTCCCCTGTGAACAAACTCCTGTCTAATTGCCCCCGGTGATCACCCTTCTGTTTTATTCCCCCTGTTAACACCCTCCTGTATAATTCCCCCTGTGAACACCATCCTGTATAATTCCCCCGGTGATCACCCTTCTGTTTTATTCCCCCTGTGAACACCCTCCTGTATAATTTCCCCTGTGAACACCTTCAAGTCTAATTTGCCCCTGTGAACAAACTCCTGTCTAATTCCCCCGGTGATCACCCATCTGTTTTATTCACCCGTGAACACCATCCTTTCAAATCCCCCGTGTGAACACCCTCATGTCTAATTCCCCCTGTGATCAGACTCCACTCTCAATCCACCTGTGAACACCCTCCTGTCCAATTCCCTCTGTGAACAGTCTCCTATCTAATACCACCTCTGAACACTTTCCTGTCAAATCCCCCGTGTGAAAACCCTACTGTCTAATTCCCCCTGTGAACACACTCCTGTCAAAATCCACCTGTGAACTTCCTCCTGTCTAATTCCCCCTCTGAACACCCTCTCGTCTAATTCCCCCTGTGAACACCCTCCTGTCGAATTCCCCCTGGGATCACCATCCTGTATTATTCCCCCTGTGAACAGCCACCTGTCTAATTCCCCATGTGAACACACTCCTGTCTAATTCCCACTCTGAACACCCTCCAGTCTATTTCCACCTGTGAGCACCCTCAAGTATAATTCCCCCTGTGAACACCCACCAGTCTAATTCCCCCTGTGAACACCCTCCGGTCTAATTCCACCTGTGAACGCCATCCTCTCTAGTTCTCCCTGTGAGCACCCTTCTGTCTAACTTCACCTGTGAACAATATCCTGTCTAATTCCACCTGTGAACACCATCCTTTCTAATTTCCCCTGAGAACAGATTCCTCTCTAATACCCCCTCTGAACACTTTACTGTCTAATTGCCCCTGTGAACATCCTCCTGTCGAAATCCCTCTGTGAACACACTCCTGTCTAATTCCACCTGTGAAAACCCTCCTGTCGAATTCCCCTTGTGAACACCCTCCTTTCCAATTCCCCCTGTGAACAGTCTACTCTCTAATACCCACTCTGAACACTTTCCTGTCCAATTCCCCCTGTTAAAACCCTACTGTCTAATTCCCCTGGGAACACACTCCTGTCAAAATCCACCTGTAAACTTCCTCCTGTCTAATTCCCCCTCTGAACAACCTCTCGTCTAATTCCCCCTGTGAACAACCGCTTGTCTAATTCCCCCTGTGAACACCCTCCTGTCTAATACCCCATGTGAACACACTCCTGTCTAATTCCCCCTCTGAACAACCTCTCGTCTAATTCCCCCTGTGAACAACCGCTTGTCTAATTCCCCCTGTGAACACCCTCCTGTCTAATACCCCATGTGAACACACTCCTGTCTAATTCCCCCTCTGAACACCCTCCAGTCTAATACCACCTGTGAGCACCCTCAAGTATAATTCCCCCTGTGAACACCCACCAGTCTAATTCCACCTGTGACACCCTCCTGTCAAATTCCCCCAGTGAAAACCCTCCGGTCTAATTCCCCCTGTGAACACCCACCAGTCTAATTCCACCTGTGACACCCTCCTGTCAAATTCCCCCAGTGAAAACCCTCCGGTCGAATTCCCCATGTGAACACACTCCTGTCTAATTCCCCCTGTGAACACCCTCCAGTCTAATTCTACCTGAGACAACCTCCTGTCAAATTCCCCCAGTGAAAACCCTCCTGTCAAATTCCCCCAGTGAAATCCCTCCGGTCTAATTCCACCTGTGAACACACTCCTGTCTAATTCCACCAGTGACACCCTCCTATTAAATTCCCCCAGTGAAAACCCTCCGGTCGAATTCCCCATGTGAACACACTCCTGTCTAATTCCCCCTGTGAACACCTTCCACTCTAATTCCACCTGAGACACCCTACTGTCTAATTCCCCTATGATTACCCTTCTGACTAATTCTGCCTGTGAACAGCTTCCTGTCCAATTCACCCTGTGAACATCCTCCTGTCTAATTCCCAAGAGAACAGCGTGCTCTGTAATTTCTCCTGTGAACATTCTCCTGTCTAATTCCCCCTGTGAATACAATCCTGTCTAATTCCCCTTGTGAACCTACTCCTGTCCAATCCCACCTGTGAAAACCCTCCTGTCGAATTCCCCTTGTGAACACCCTACTGTCTAATTCCCCTATGATCACCCTCCTGACTAATTCTGCGTGTGAACAGCCTCCTGTCCAATTCACCCTGTGAACATCCTCCTGTCTAATTCCCAAGAGAACAGCGTGCTCTGTAATTTCTCCTGTGAACATTCTCCTGTCTAACTCCCCCTGTGAATACAATCCTGTCTAATTCCCCTTGTGAACCTACTCCTGTCCAATCCCACCTGTGAAAACCCTCCTGTCGAATTCCCCTTGTGAACACCCTACTGTCTAATTCCCCTATGATCACCCTCCTGACTAATTCTGCGTGTGAACAGCCTCCTGTCCAATTCACCCTGTGAACATCCTCCTGTCTAATTCCCCCTGTGATCACCCTTCTGTCTAATTCCACATGAGAACACCCTCCTGTCTATTTCCCGCTGTGATGAGACTCCAGCCTCAATCCCCCTGTGAACACCCTCCTGTCTAACTCCCCCTGTGAAAATCTCTGCTGTCTACTTCCCCCTGTGATCACCCTTCTGTCTAATTCAGCCTCTGAACACCCACCTGTCAAATTTCCCCTCTGAAAACCCACCAGTCCATTTCCACCTGTGAACAGCTCCCTGTCGAATTCGCCTGCAAACACCCTCCTGACTAATTCTACCTGTGAACACCCTCCTGTCTAATTCCCCCTGTGAACACCCTCCTGTCTAATACCCCGTGTGAACAGCTCCTGTCGAATGTCCCCTGTGAGCACCCTGCTGTCTAATTCCCCCTTTGAACACCGTCCTGCCTACTCTCCCCGGTGAACACCCTCCTGTTTAGTTATCCCTTTGAAAATCCTCTTCTCTAATTCCCCCAGTGAACACGCTCCTGTTTAATTCCCTCTGTGATCACCCTCCTGTCTAATTCCCCCTGTGAACACCCTCCTGTGCAATTCCTCCTGTGATCACGCTCCTGTCTAATTCCCCCAGTGAACAGCCTCCTGTCTAATTCCCCCAGTGAACAGCCTCCTGTCAAATTCCCACTGTGAACCTCCTCCTGTCTAATTGCCCCTTTGAACACCCTCCTGTCTAATTACCCCTGTGAGCACCATACTGCATAATTCCTCCTGTGAACACCCTCCTGTCTAATTCCCGCTGTGCTGACCATCCTGTCTGATTCCACCTGTGAACACCCTGCTGTGTAATTCCCCCTGTGAACACGCTCCTGTCTATTTCCCCCAGTGATCACCCTCTGTCTATTTCCCCCTGTGATCATCCTCCTGTCTAATTCGCCCTGTGAACACCCCACTGTCTAATTCCCCCTCTGAACACCCTCCTGTCTTATTCCCGCTGTGATGACCCTCCTGTCTGATTCCCCCTGTGAACAACCTCCTGTCTAATTCCCCAATTGACCACCATCCTTTTTAATTCCCCGTGTGATCACCCTCCTGTCTCATTCCCCCTGCGAACACCCTCCAGTTTAATTCCCCCTGTGAACCTCCTCCTGTCTAATTCCTGCCTCTGATAACTCTCCTGACTAATACCCGCTCTGAGCACCCCCTGTCAAATTCCCTCTGTGATGACCCTCCTTTCCAATTCCCTCTGTGAACACCCTCCTGTCTAATTCCCCCAATAAACACCCTCCTGTCTAAATCCCCCCGTGATGTCCCTTCTGTCTAATTTACCCTGTGAACACCCTCCTGTCTAATTCCACCTGTGAACACCCTCCTGTCTAATTCCACCTGTGAACACCCTCCTGTCGAATCCCACTTGTGAACACCCTCCTGTCTAATTCCACTTGTGAACTCCCCCCTGTCTAATTCCCCCTGTGAACACTCTCCTGTCTAATTCCCACTGTGAACACCCTCCTGTCTAATTCACCCTGTGAACACCCTCCTGGCTAATTCCCCCTGTGAACAACCTCCTGTCTAATTCCCCCTGTGAACACCCTCCTGTCTAATTCACCCTGTGAGCACCCTCCTGGCTAATTCCTTCTGTGAACACCCTCCTGTCTAATTCCCCCTGTGAACACCCTCCTGTCTAATTCCCCCTGTGAACATCCTCCTGTCTAATTCCCCCTGTGAGCACCCTCCTGTCTAATTCCTGCCTCTGATAACTCTCCTGTCTAATACCCGCTCTGAGCACCCCCTGTCAAATTCCCTCTGTGATGACCCTCCTTTCCAATTCCCTCTGTGAACCCCTGTCTAATTCCCCCAATAAACACACTCCTGTCTAAATCCCCCCGTGATGTCCCTTCTGTCTAATTTACCCTGTGAACACCCTCCTGTCTAATTCCACCTGTGAACACCCTCCTGTCTAATTCCACCTGTGAACACCCTCCTGTCGAATCCCACTTGTGAACACCCTCCTGTCTAATTCCACTTGTGAACACCCTCCTGTCTAATTCCCCCTGTGAACACCCTCCTGTCTAATTCCACCTGTGAACACGCTCCTGTCGAATTCCACCTGTGAACACCCTCCTGTCTAATTCCCCCAGTGAACACCCTCCTGTCTAATTCCCCCAGCGAACACCCTCCTGTCTAATTCCCCCAGTGAACACCCTCCTGTCTAATTCCACCTGTGAACACCCTCCTGACTAATTCCCCCCGTGATGACCCTCCTGTCTAATTCGACCTGTGAACACCCTCCTGTCTAATTCCACCTCTGATCACACTCCTGTCTAATTCCACCTATGAACACCCTCCTGTCCAATTCCACCTGTGAACACCCTCCTGTCTAATGCGACCTGTGAAGACCCTCCTGTCTAATTATCCCTTTGAATATCCTCTTCTCTAATTCCCCCAGTGAACACGCTCCTGTTTAATTCCCTCTGTGATCACCCTCCTGTCCAATTCCCCCTGTGAATATCTCTGCTGCATAATTCCCCCTGTGATCATCCTCCTGTCTAATTCCACCTGCGAACAGCCTCCAGTCTAATTCCCCCTCTGCTCACCTCCAGTCCAATTCCCCCTGTGAACGCCATCCTGTCTAAATTCCCCTGTGAACACCCTCTGTCTAATTCCCCTATGATCACCCTCCTGACTAATTCTGCGTGTGAACAGCCTCCTGTCCAATTCACCCTGTGAACATCCTCCTGTCTAATTCCCCCTGTGATCACCCTTCTGTCTAATTCCACATGAGAACACCCTCCTGTCTATTTCCCGCTGTGATGAGACTCCAGCCTCAATCCCCCTGTGAACACCCTCCTGTCTAACTCCCCCTGTGAAAATCTCTGCTGTCTAATTCCCCCTGTGATCACCCTTCTGTCTAATTCAGCCTCTGAACACCCACCTGTCAAATTTCCCCTCTGAAAACCCACCAGTCCATTTCCACCTGTGAACAGCTCCCTGTCGAATTCGCCTGCAAACACCCTCCTGACTAATTCCCCCAGTAAACACCCTCCTGTCTAATTCTCCTGCAAACACCCTCCTGACTAATTCTACCTGTGAACACCCTCCTGTCTAATTCCCCCTGTGAACACCCTCCTGTCTAATACCCCGTGTGAACAGCTCCTGTCGAATGTCCCCTGTGAGCACCCTGCTGTCTAATTCCCCCTTTGAACACCGTCCTGCCTACTCTCCCCGGTGAACACCCTCCTGTTTAGTTATCCCTTTGAAAATCCTCTTCTCTAATTCCCCCAGTGGACACGCTCCTGTTTAATTCCCTCTGTGATCACCCTCCTGTCCAATTCCCCCTGTGAACACCCTCCTGTGCAATTCCTCCTGTGATCACGCTCCTGTCTAATTCCCCCAGTGAACAGCCTCCTGTCTAATTCCCCCAGTGAACAGCCTCCTGTCAAATTCCCACTGTGAACCTCCTCCTGTCTAATTGCCCCTTTGAACACCCTCCTGTCTAATTCCCGCTGTGCTGACCTTCCTGTCTGATTCCACCTGTGAACACCCTGCTGTGTAATTCCCCCTGTGAACACGCTCCTGTCTATTTCCAACAGTGATCACCCTCTGTCTATTTCCCCCTGTGATCATCCTCCTGTCTAATTCGCCCTGTGAACACCCCACTGTCTAATTCCCCCTCTGAGCACCCTCCTGTCTAATTCCCGCTGTGATGACCCTCCTGTCTGATTCCCCCTGTGAACAACCTCCTGTCTAATTCCCCAATTGACCACCATCCTTTTTAATTCCCCGTGTGATCACCCTCCTGTCTCATTCCCCCTGTGAACACCCTCCAGTTTAATTCCCCCTGTGAACCTCCTCCTGTCTAATTCCTGCCTCTGATAACTCTCCTGACTAATACCCGCTCTGAGCACCCCCTGTCAAATTCCCTCTGTGATGACCCTCCTTTCCAATTCCCTCTGTGTACCCCTGTCTAATTCCCCCAATAAACACCCTCCTGTCTAAATCCCCCGTGATGTCCCTTCTGTCTAATTTACCCTGTGAACACCCTCCTGTCTAATTCCACCTGTGAACACCCTCCTGTCTAATTCGACCTGTGAACACCCTCCTGTCTAATTCCCCCAATAAACACCCTCCTGTCTAAATCCCCCGTGATGTCCCTTCTGTCTAATTTGCCCTGTGAACACCCTCCTGTCTAATTCCACCTGTGAACACCCTCCTGTCTAATTCGACCTGTGAACACCCTCCTGTCTAATTCCACTTGTGAACACCCTCCTGTCTAATTCCACTTGTGAACACCCTCCTGTCTAATTCCACCTGTGAATACCCTCCTGTCGAATTCCACCTGTGAACACCCTCCTGTCTAATTCCCCCAGTGAACACCCTCCTGTCTAATTCCCCCAGCGAACACCCTCCTGGCTAATTCCCCCAGTGAACACCCTCCTGTCTAATTCCCCCAGCGAACACCCTCCTGTCTAATTCCCCCAGCGAACACCCTCCTGTCTAATTCCCCCAGTGAACACCCTCCTGTCTAATTCCCCCAGCGAACACCCTCCTGTCTAATTCCCCCAGTGAACACCCTCCTGACTAATTCCCCCAGTGAACACCCTCCTGTCTAATTCCCCCAGCGAACACCCTCCTGTCTAATTCCCCCAGTGAACACCCTCCTGTCTAATTCCCCCAGCGAACACCCTCCTGTCTAATTCCCCCAGTGAACACCCTCCTGTCTAATTCCCCCAGCGAACACCCTCCTGTCTAATTCCCCCAGTGAACACCCTCCTGACTAATTCCCCCAGTGAACACCCTCCTGTCTAATTCCCCCAGCGAACACCCTCCTGTCTAATTCCCCCAGTGAACACCCTCCTGTCTAATTCCCCCAGCGAACACCCTCCTGGCTAATTCCCCCAGTGAACACCCTCCTGTCTAATTCCCCCAGCGAACACCCTCCTGTCTAATTCCCCCAGCGAACACCCTCCTGTCTAATTCCCCCAGTGAACACCCTCCTGTCTAATTCCCCCAGCGAACACCCTCCTGTCTAATTCCCCCAGTGAACACCCTCCTGACTAATTCCCCCAGTGAACACCCTCCTGTCTAATTCCCCCAGCGAACACCCTCCTGTCTAATTCCCCCAGTGAACACCCTCCTGTCTAATTCCCCCAGTGAACACCCTCCTGTCTAATTCCCCCAGCGAACACCCTCCTGTCTAATTCCCCCAGTGAACACCCTCCTGTCTAATTCCCCCAGTGAACACCCTCCTGTCTAATTCCCCCAGCGAACACCCTCCTGTCTAATTCCCCCAGTGAACACCCTCCTGTCTAATTCCCCCAACGAACACCCTCCTGTCTAATTCCCCCAGCGAACACCCTCCTGTCTAATTCCCCCAGTGAACACCCTCCTGTCTAATTCCCCCAGTGAACACCCTCCTGACTAATTCCCCCCGTGATGACCCTCCTGTCTAATTCGACCTATGAACACCCTCCTGTCCAATTCCACCTGTGAACACCCTCCTGTCTAATGCGACCTGTGAACACCCTCCTGTCTAATTCGACTGTGAACACCCTCCTGTCTAATTATCCCTTTGAATATCCTCTTCTGTAATTCCCCCAGTGACACACTCCTGTTTAATTCCCTCTGTGATCACCCTCCTGTCCAATTCCCCCTGTGAAGATCTCTGCTGCAGAATTCCCCCTGTGATCACACTCCTCTCGAATTCCACCTGTGAACACCGTCCTGACTAATTCCCCCCGTGATGACCCTCCTGTCTAATTCGACCTGTGAACACCCTCCTGTCAAATTCCCCCTGTGAACACGTTCCTGTCAAATTCCCCCTGTGATCATGCTCCTGTCTAATTCCACCTGCGAACAGCCTCCAATCTAATTCCCCCTCTGCTCACCCCCAGTCCAATTTCCCCTGTGAACACCCTCTGTCTAATTCCCCCGTGATGACCCATCTATCCAATTCCACCTGTGAAAACTCTCCTGTCTAACTCCCCCTGTGAAGAGCCTCCAGTCTCATTCCACCTCAGTAAACCCTCCCGTCTAATTCCACCTCTGAACACCCTCCTGTCTCATTCACCATGTGAACACCCTCCTTTCCAATACCAGCTGTGAACACCCTCCTGTCTAATTCCCCCTCTGACTACCCTCCTGTCGAATTCCCCCTGTGAATATCCTCCTGTCTAATTCCCCCTGTGAACTCCCTCCTGTCGAATTCCCCCTGTGTACTTGCTCCTGTCTAATTCCACCTGCGAACAGCCTCCAGTCTAATTCCCACTCTGCTCACCTCCAGTCCAATTCCCCCTGTGAACGCCATCCTGTCTAATTTCCCCTGCGAAAGTCCTCCTGTCTAGTTGCCTCGTGATCACCCTCCTGTCTAATTCCCCCTGTGTACATTCTCCTGTCGAATTCCCCCTGGGAACACCCTCCTGTCTAATTCCCGCTGTGAACACACTCCTGTCTAATTGCCCCTGTAAACACCCTCCTGTCTAATTCCCCCTCTGATCACCCACCTGACTAATTCTCCCTCTGATCAACCTCCTGTCTAATTCACCCTGTGAACACCCTCCTGTTTAATTCACCCAGTGAACACCCTCCTGTCTAATTCACCCTGTGAACACTCTCCTGTCTAATTCACCCTGTGAACAACCTCCTGTCTAATTCCCCCTCTGATTACCCTCCTGTTCAATTCCCCCTGTGAACACCCTGCTGTCTAATTCCCCCTGTGAACAAGCTCCCTTCTAATTCCCCCAGTGACCACCTTCCTGTCCAATACAATCTGTGAACAACCTCAAGTCTAATTCCCCCTGTGAGCACCCTCTGTCTAATTCCCCCAATAAACACCCTCCTGTTTAATTCCCACTGTAATCACCCTCCTGTCTAATTACCCCTGTGATCACCATGCTGTGTATTTTCCCCTGTGATCATGCTCCGGTCTAATTCCACCTGTGAGCACCCTCCTGTCCAATTCCCCCGATGAGCACCCTCCTGTCAAATTCCCCCAGTGAACACCCTCCTGTCTAATTCCCCCTGTGAACACAATCCTGTCTAATTCCCCCTGTGAACACCCTCCTGTATAATTCCCCCTGTGAGCACCCTCCTGTCTAATTCCCCCTGTGAAGACGCTCCTGTCTAATTCCCCCTGTGAGCACCCTCCTGCCCAATTCCCCCTGTGAGCACCCTCCTGTCTAATTCCCCCTGTGAAGACGCTCCTGTCTAATTCCCCCTGTGAACACAATCCTGTCGAATTCTCCCTGTGAACACAATCCTGTCGAAATTCCCCCTGTGAACACAATCCTGTCTAATTCCCCCTGTGAGCACCCTCCTGTCTAATTCCCCCTGTGAGCACCCTCCTGTCTAATTCCCCCTGTGAGCAACATCCTGTCTAATTCCCCCTGTGAACACGCTCCTGTCTAATTCCCACTGTGAGCACCCTCCTGTCTAATTCCCCCTGTGAACTCCCTCCTGTCTAATTCCCCCTGTGAACACTCTCCTGTCTAATTCCCACTGTGAACACCCTCCTGTCTAATTCACCCTGTGAACACCCTCCTGGCTAATTCCCCCTGTGAACAACCTCCTGTCTAATTCCCCCTGTGAACACCCTCCTGTCTAATTCACCCTGTGAGCACCCTCCTGGCTAATTCCTTCTGTGAACACCCTCCTGTCTAATTCCCCCTGTGAACACCCTCCTGTCTAATTCCCCCTGTGAACATCCTCCTGTCTAATTCCCCCTGTGAACACCCTCCTGTCTAATTTCCCCTGTGATCACCCTCCTGTCTAATTCCTGCCTCTGATAACTCTCCTGACTAATACCCGCTCTGAGCACCCCCTGTCAAATTTCCTCTGTGATGACCCTCCTTTCCAATTCCCTCTGTGAACCCCTGTCTAATTCCCCCAATAAACACCCTCCTGTCTAAATCCCCCGTGATGTCCCTTCTGCCTAATTTGCCCTGTGAACACCCTCCTGTCTAATTCCACCTGTGAACACCCTCCTGTCTAATTCGACCTGTGAACACCCTCCTGTCTAATTCCACTTGTGAACACCCTCCTGTCTAATTCCACTTGTGAACACCCTCCTGTCTAATTCCCCCTGTGAACACCCTCCTGTCTAATTCCACCTGTGAATACCCTCCTGTCGAATTCCACCTGTGAACACCCTCCTGTCTAATTCCCCCAGTGAACACCCTCCTGTCTAATTCCCCCAGCGAAAACCCTCCTGTCTAATTCCCCCAGTGAACACCCTCCTGTCTAATTCCACCTGTGAACACCCTCCTGACTAATTCCCCCCGTGATGACCCTCCTGTCTAATTCGACCTGTGAACACCCTCCTGTCTAATTCCACCTCTGATCACACTCCTGTCTAATTCCACCTATGAACACCCTCCTGTCTAATGCGACCTGTGAACACCCTCCTGTCTAATTCGACTGTGAACACCCTCCTGTCTAATTATCCCTTTGAATATCCTATTCTCTAATTCCCCCAGTGACACGCTCCTGTTTAATTCCCTCTGTGATCACCCTCCTGTCCAATTCCCCCTGTGAAGATCTCTGCCGAATAATTCTCCCTGTGATCACCCTCCTGTCCAATTCCCCCTGTGATCACCCTCCTGTCTAATTCCCCCAGTGAACCTCCTCCTGTCTAATTCCCCCTTTGAACACCCTCCTGTCTGATTCCCCCTGTGAACACCCTCCTGTCTAATTCCCGCTGTGATCACCCTCCTGTCGAATTCCACCTGTGAACACCCTCCTGACTAATTCCCCCCGTGAAGACCCTCCTGTCTAATTCGACCTGTGAACACCCTCCTGTCCAATTCCACCCGTGAACACACTCCTGTCAAATTCCACCTGTGAACACCCTCCTGTCAAATTCCCTCTGTGATCACCCTCCTGTCTAATTCCCCCTGTGAACACCCTCCTGTCCAATTCCCCCTGTGATCACCCTCCTGTCTAATTCCCCCAGTGAACCTCCTCCTGTCTAATTCCCCCTTTGAACACCCTCCTGTCTAATTCCCCCTGTGAACACCCTCCTGTCTGATTCCCACTGTGAACACCCTGCTGTGTAATTCCCCCTGTGAACACGCTCCTGTCTATTTCCAACAGTGATCACCCTCTGTCTATTTCCCCGTGTGATCATCCTCCTGTCTAATTCGCCCTGTGAACACCCCCCCTGTCTAATTCCCCCTCTGAGCACCCTCCTGTCTAATTCCCGCTGTGATGACCCTCCTGTCTGATTCCCCCTGTGAACAACCTCCTGTCTAATTCCCCAATTGAACACCATCCTTTTTAATTCCCCGTGTGATCACCCTCCTGTCTCATTCCCACTGTGAACACCCTCCAGTTTAATTCCCCCTGTGAACCTCCTCCTGTCTAATTCCTTCCTCTGATAACTCTCCTGACTAATTCCCGCTCTGAGCACCCCCTGTCAAATTCTCTCTGTGATGACCCTCCTTTCCAATTCCCTCTGTTAACACCCTCCTGTCTAACACCCGCTGTGAACACCCACCTGTGTAATTCGCCCTATAAACATGCTTCTGTCTAATTCACCCTGTTCAGACCACCCGGTCTAATTGAACCTGTGAACACCCTCCTGTCCAATTCCACCTGTGAACACCCTCCTGTCTGATTCCCCCTGTGATCACCCTCCTGTCAAATTCCCCCTGTGAACACGTTCCTGTCAAATTCCCCCTGTGAACATGCTCCTGTCTAATTCCACCTGCGAACAGCCTCCAATCTAATTCCCCCTCTGCTCACCTCCAGTCCAATTCCCCCTGTGAACGCCATCCTGTCTAATTTCCCCTGTGAAGAGCCTCCAGTCTCATTCCACCTCAGTAAACCCTCCCGTCTAATTCCACCTCTGAACACCCTCCTGTCTAATTCCCCCTCTGACTACCCTCCTGTCGAATTCCTCCTGTGAACCTCCTCCTCTCAAGTTCCCCCTGTGAATATCCTCCTGTCTAATTCCCCCTGTGAACTCCCTCCTGTCGAATTCCCCCTGTGTACTTGCTCCTGTCTAATTCCACCTGCGAACAGCCTACAGTCTAATTCCAGCTCTGCTCACCTCCAGTCCAATTCCCCTGTGAACGCCATCCTGTCTAATTTCCCCTGCGAAAATCCTCCTGTCTAGTTGCCTCGTGATCACCCTCCTGTCTAATTCCACCTGTGTACATTCTCCTGTCGAATTCCCCCTGGGAACACCCTCCTGTCTAATTCCCCCTGTGAACACACTCCTGTCTAATTGCCCCTGTAAACACCCTCCTGTCTAATTCCCCCTCTGATCACCCACCTGACTAATTCTCACTCTGATCAACCTCCTGTCTCATTCACCCTGTGAACACCCTCCTGTTTAATTCACCCGGTGAACACCCTCCTGTCTAATTCACCCTGTGAACACTCTCCTGTCTAATTCACCCTGTGAACTCCCTCCTGTCGAATTCCCCCTGTGTACTTGCTCCTGTCTAATTCCACCTGCGAACAGCCTCCAGTCTAATTCCCCCTCTGCTCACCTCCAGTCCAATTCCCCCTGTGAACGCCATCCTGTCTAATTTCCCCTGCGAAAATCCTCCTGTCTAGTTGCCTCGTGATCACCCTCCTGTCTAATTCCCCCTGTGTACATTCTCCTGTCGAATTCCCCCTGGGAACACCCTGCTGTCTAATTCCCGCTGTGAACACACTCCTGTCTAATTGCCCCTGTAAACACCCTCCTGTCTAATTCCCCCTCTGATCACCCACCTGACTAATTCTCCCTCTGATCAACCTCCTGTTTAATTCACCCTGTGAACACCCTCCTGTTTAATTCACCCAGTGAACACCCTCCTGTCTAATTCACCCTGTGAACACTCTCCTGTCTAATTCACCCTGTGAACACCCTCCTGTCTAATTCCCCCTCTGATTACCCTGCTGTTCAATTCCCCCTGTGAACACCCTGCTGTCTAATTCCCCCTGTGAACAAGCTCCCTTCTAATTCCCCCAGTGACCACCTTCCTGTCCAATACAATCTGAGAACAACCTCAAGTCTAATTCCCCCTGTGAGCACCCTCTGTCTAATTCCCACTGTAAACACCCTCCTGTTTAATTCCCAATGTAATCACCCTCCTGTCTAATTACCCCTGTGATCACCATGCTGTGTATTTTCCCCTGTGAACATGCTCCGGTCTAATTCCACCTGTGAGCACCCTCCTGTCCAATTCCCCCGATGAGCACCCTCCTGTCCAATTCCCCCAGTGAACACCCTCCTGTCTGATTCCCCCTGTGAACACAATCCTGTCTAATTCCCCCTGTGAACACAATCCTGTCTAATTCCCCCTGTGAGCACCCTCCTGTCTAATTACCCCTGTGAAGACGCTCCTGTCTAATTCCCCCTGTGAACACCCTCCTGTCCAATTCCCCCAGTGAGCACCCTCCTGTCCAATTCCACAAGTGAACACCCTTCTGTCTAATTCCCCCTGTGAACACCATCCTGTCGAATTCTCCCTGTGAACACAATCCTGTCGAAATTCCCCCTGTCAACACAATCCTGTCTAATTCCCCCTGTGAGCACCCTCCTGTCTAATTCCCCCTGTGAGCACCCTCCTGTCTAATTCACCTTGTGAGCACCCTCCTGTCTAATTCACCTTGTGAACACCCTCCTGTCTAATTCCCCCTGTGAGCAACATCCTGTATAATTCCCCCTGTGAACACGCTCCTGTCTAATTCCCACTGTGAGCACCCTCCTGTCTAATTCCCCCTGTGAACACCCTCATGTCTAATTCCCCCTGTGAACATCCTCCTGTCTAATTCCCCCTGTGAGCACCCTCCTGTCTAATTTCCCCTGTGATCACCCTCCTGTCCAATTCCCCAAAGTGAACACCCTCCTGTCCAATTCCCCAAAGTGAACACCCTCCTGTCTAATTCCCCCTGTGAGCACCCTCCTGTCCAATTCCCCAAGGTGAACACCCTGCTGTCTAATTCCCCCTGTGAACATGCTCCCTTCTAATTCCCCCAGAGACCACCTTCCTGTCCAATACAATCTGTGAACACCCTCCTGTCTAATTCCCCCTATGAGCACCCTCCTGTCTAATTCCCCCTGTGAGCACCCTCCTGTCTTATTGACCTTGTGAACACCCTCCTGTCTAATTCCCCCTGTGAGCGCCATCCTGTCTAATTCCCCCTGTGAGCACGCTCCTGTCTAATTCCCCCTGTGAGCACCCTCCTGTTGAATTCCCCCCGTGAACACCCTCCTGTCTAATTCCCCCTGTGACCACCTTTCTGCTTGATTCCACTTTTGAAAACCCAGCTGCGTCATTTGCCCATGTGAACACCCTCCTGTTTAATTCCCCCTGGAACACCCACCTGTCTAATTCCCCTGGGAAAATCTCTGCTGTCTAATGCCCACTGTGATCACGCTGCTGCGTATTTCCCACTGTGAACACGCTCTTGGCTAATTCCGCCTGTGAACACGCTCCTGGCTAATTCCCCCTGTGAACACACGCCTGACAAATTCCCGCTGTGATGAACCTCCTGTCTAATTCCCCTTGTGAACACCCTCCTGTCTAATTCCCAAATTGAGCACGCTCTTGTCGAACTCCCCCAGTGAACAGAAACCGGTCTAATACGGCGTGTGAGCACACTCCTGGCTAATTCCCCCTGTGAGCACCCTCCTGGCTAATTCCCCTGTGAGCACCCTCTGGACTAATTCCCCCTGTGAGCACACTCTGGTCTAATTCCCCCAGTGAACACCATCCTGTCTAATTCCCCCAGTGAACATCCTCCTGTCTAATTCCCCCAGTGAACATCCTCCTGTCTAATTCCCCCAGTAAACACCCTCTTGTCTAATTCCCCCTGCGAACAACCTCCTTCCTGATTCCCGCTGTGAACACCCAACTAAATAATTCCCCCTGTGAACACCCTCCTGCCTGATTCCCCCCGTGAACACCCTCCTGTCCAATTCCCCCTGTGAACACCCTCCTGTCCAAATCCCCCCTGTGAACACCCTCCCGTCTAATTTCCCCTGTGAACACCCTCCCATCTAATTTCCCCTGTGAGCACCCTCCTGTCTAATTCCCCCTGTGAACACCCTCCTGCTTAATTACCCCTCTGTGAACAGCCTCCTGTCTAATTTCCCCAGTGAACACCCTCCTGTCTAATTCCCCTGTGATCACCCTCCTGTCTAATTCCCCCCTGTGATCACCCTCCTGCTTAATTCCCCCCGGGAACACCCACCTGTCTAATTCCCAGTGTGAACACCCTCCTGCCTAATTCCCCCCTGTGATCACCCTCCTGTCTAATTCCCCCTGTGAACACCCTCCTGTCTAATTCCCCCTGTGATCACCCTCCTGTCTAATTCCCCCTGTGATCACCCTCCTTTCTAATTCCCACTGCGAACACCCTCCTATCTAATTCCCCCTTTGAACACCCTCCTGTCGAATTCCCCCTGTGATCACCCTCCTGTCTAATTCCTCCATGTGAACACCCTCCTGTCTAAATCCCCCTGTGAACACCCTCCTGTGTAATTCCCCCTGTGAACACCCTCCTGTGTAATTCACATTGTGAACACCCTCCTGCCTAATTTCCCCCTGTGAACACCCTCCTGCCTAATTTCCCCTTTGACAACCCTCCTGCCTAATTCCCCCTGTGAACACCCACCTGTCTAATTCCCCCTGTGATCACCCTCCTGTCTAATTCCTCCCTGTGAACACCCTCCTGTCTAATTCCCCCGTTGAACATCCTAATGTCTAATTCCCCCTGTGCTAACGCTCCTGTCTAATTTCCTCCTTTGAACACCCTCCTGTCTAATTCCCCCTTTGAACACCCTCCTGTCTAATTCCCCCTGTGAACACACTCCTGTATAATTCCCCCTGTGATCACCCTCCCGTCTAATTTCCCCTGTGAACACCTTCCTGTCTAATTCCCCCTGTGAACACCCTCCTTTCTAATTCCCCCTGTGAACACCCTCCTGTCTAATTCCCCCTGTGAACACCCTCCTGTCTAATTCACCCTGTGAGCACACTCCTGGCTAATTCCCCCTGTGAACACCCTCCTGTCTAATTCCCCCTGTGAACACCCTCCTGTCTAATACCCCCTGTGAACACCCTCCTGTCTAATTCCCCCGTGAACATCCTCCTGTCTAATACCCCCTGTGAGCACCCTCCTGTCGAATTCCCCCTGTGATCACCCTCCTGTCCAATTCAACAAAGTGAACACCCTCCTGTCCAATTCCCCAAAGTGAACACCCTCCTGTCCAATTCTCCAAAGTGAACAACCTCCTGTCTAATTCCCCCTGTGAACACAATCCTGTCTAATTCCCCCTGTGAACACAATCCTGTCTAATTCCCCCTGTGTACACCCTCCTGTCTAATTCCCACTGTGAACACCCTCCTGTCTAATTCCCCCTGTGAACACCCTCCTGTCTAATTCCCCCTGTGAACACCCTCCTGTCTAATTCCCCATGTGATCACCCTCCTGTCCAATTCCCCAAAGTGAACACCCTCCTGTCCAATTCCCCAAAGTGAACACCCTCCTGTCTAATTCCCCCTGTGAGTACCCTCCTGTCCAATTCCCCAAAGTGAACACCGTCCTGTCTAATTCCTCCTTGTGAACACACTCCTGTCCCATTCCCCCTGTGAACACCCTCCTCTCTAATTTCCCTGTAAACACCCTCCTGAGTAACTCCGCCTGTCAACACCCTCCTGTCCAGTTCCCCCTGTCAACACCCTCCTGTCTAATTCCCCAAGTGACCAACTTTCTGTTTGATACCAACTTTGACAACCCAGCTGTGTCATTTCCCCATGTCAGCACCCTCCTTTTCAATTCCCCGCAGTCAACACCCTCCTGTCCAATTCCCCCTGTCAACAGCCTCCTGTCCAATTCCCCCTGTCAACACCCTCCTGTCCAATTCCCCCTGTCAACACCCTCTGGTCCAATTCCCCCTGTCAACACCCTCCTGCCCAATTCCCCCTGTCAACACCCTCCTGTCCAATTCCCCCTGTCAACAGCCTCCTGTCCAATTCCCCCTGTCAACACCCTCCTGCCCAATACCCACTTTCAACACCCTCCTGTCCAATTCCCCCTGTCACGACCCTCCTATCTAATTCCCCCTGTGAACTCCCTCCGGTCTAATCCCCACTGTGAACACCATCCAGTCTAATCCCCACTGTGAACACGCTCCTGTCTAATTCACCTTGTGAACACCCTCCTGTCTAATGCCACCTGTGTACACCCTCCTGTCCAATTCCCCTGTGAACCTCCTCCTCTCTAATTCCCCCTGTGAACACCCTCCTGACTAATTCCCCCTGTGAACACCCTCCTGTCTAATTCCCCCTGTGAACACCCTCCTGTCTAATTCCCCCTGTGTAAATGCTCCTGACAAGTTGCCTCGTGAACATTCTCCTGTCTAATTCCCCTTGTGAACACCCACCAGTCTAATTCCCCCTGGGAACACCCTGCTGTCTAATTCCCCCTGTGAACATGCTCCCTTCTAATTCCCCCAGAGACCACCTTCCTGTCCAATACAATCTGTGAACACCCTCCTGTCTAATTCCCCCTATGAGCACCCTCCTGTCTAATTCCCCCTGTGAGCACCCTCCTGTCTTATTGACCTTGTGAACACCCTCCTGTCTAATTCCCCCTGTGAGCGCCATCCTGTCTAATTCCCCCTGTGAACACGCTCCTGTCTAATTCCCCCTGTGAGCACCCTCCTGTTGAATTCCCCCCGTGAACACCCTCCTGTCTAATTCCCCCTGTGACCACCTTTCTGCTTGATTCCACTTTTGAAAACCCAGCTGCGTCATTTGCCCATGTGAACACCCTCCTGTTTAATTCCCCCTAGAACACCCACCTGTCTAATTCCCCTGGGAAAATCTCTGCTGTCTAATGCCCGCTGTGATCACCCTGCTGCGTATTTCCCACTGTGAACACGCTCTTGGCTAATTCCGCCTGTGAACACGCTCCTGGCTAATTCCCCCTGTGAACACACGCCTGTCAAATTCCCGCTGTGATGAACCTCCTGTCTAATTCCCCTTGTGAACACCCTCCTGTCTAATTCCCAAATTGAGCACGCTCTTGTCGAACTCCCCCAGTGAACAGAAACCGGTCTAATACGGCGTGTGAGCAGACTCCTGGCTAATTCCCCCTGTGAGCACCCTCCTGGCTAATTCCCCTGTGAGCACCCTCTGGACTAATTCCCCCTGTGAGCACACTCTGGTCTAATTCCCCCAGTGAACACCCTCCTGTCTAATTCCCCCAGTGAACATCCTCCTGTCTAATTCCCCCAGTAAACACCCTCTTGTCTAATTCCCCCTGCGAACAACCTCCTTCCTGATTCCCGCTGTGAACACCCAACTAAATAATTCCCCCTGTGAACACCCTCCTGCCTGATTCCCCCCGTAAACACCCTCCTGTCGAATTCCCCCTGTGAACACCCTCCTGTCCAAATCCCCCCTGTGAACACCCTCCCGTCTAATTTCCCCTGTGAACACCCTCCCATCTAATTTCCCCTGTGAACACCCTCCTGTCTAATTCCCCCTGTGAACACCCTCCTGCTTAATTACCCCTCTGTGAACAGCCTCCTGTCTAATTTCCCCTGTGAACACCCTCCTGTCTAATTCCCCTGTGATCACCCTCCTGTCTAATTCCCCCCTGTGATCACCCTCCTGCTTAATTCCCCCCGGGAACACCCACCTGTCTAATTCCCAGTGTGATCACCCTCCTTTCTAATTCCCACTGCGAACACCGTCCTATCTAATTCCCCCTTTGAACACCCTCCTGCCTAATTCCCCCCTGTGATCACCCTCCTGTCTAATTCCTCCATGTGAACACCCTCCTGTCTAAATCCCCCTGTGATCACCCTCCTGTCCAATTCCACAAAGTGAACACCCTCCTGTCCAATTCCCCAAAGTGAACACCCTCCTGTCCAATTCCCCAAAGTGAACAACCTCCTGTCTAATTCCCCCTGTGAACACAATCCTGTCTAATTCCCCCTGTGAACACAATCCTGTCTAATTCCCCCTGTGTACACCCTCCTGTCCAATTCCCACTGTGAACACCCTCCTGTCTAATTCCCCCTGTGAACACCCTCCTGTCTAATTCCCCCTGTGAACATCCTCCTGTCTAATTCCCCATGTGATCACCCTCCTGTCCAATTCCCCAAAGTGAACACCCTCCTGTCCAATTCCCCAAAGTGAACACCCTCCTGTCTAATTCCCCCTGTGAGTACCCTCCTGTCCAATTCCCCAAAGTGAACACCGTCCTGTCTAATTCCTCCTTGTGAACACACTCCTGTCCCATTCCCCCTGTGAACACCCTCCTCTCTAATTTCCCTGTAAACACCCTCCTGAGTAACTCCGCCTGTCAACACCCTCCTGTCCAATTCCCCCTGTCAACACCCTCCTGTCTAATTCCCCAAGTGACCAACTTTCTGTTTGATACCAACTTTGACAACCCAGCTGTGTCATTTCCCCATGTCAGCACCCTCCTTTTCAATTCCCCGCAGTCAACACCCTCCTGTCCAATTCCCCCTGTCAACAGCCTCCTGTCCAATTCCCCCTGTCAACACCCTCCTGTCCAATTCCCCCTGTCAACACCCTCTGGTCCAATTCCCCCTGTCAACACCCTCCTGCC
The DNA here is from genome assembly GCF_036365525.1 of Heterodontus francisci. Taxonomy (NCBI): domain Eukaryota; kingdom Metazoa; phylum Chordata; class Chondrichthyes; order Heterodontiformes; family Heterodontidae; genus Heterodontus; species Heterodontus francisci. The sequence continues at coordinate 273,988 of NW_027140238.1, forward strand.
CAATTCCCCCTGTCAACACCCTCCTGCCCAATTCCCACTGTCAACACCCTCCTGTCCAATTCCCCCTGTCAACAGCCTCCTGTCCAATTCCCCCTGTCAACACCCTCCTGCCCAATACCCACTTTCAACACCCTCCTGTCCAATTCCCCCTGTCACGACCCTCCTATCTAATTCCCCCTGTGAACACCATCCAGTCTAATCCCCACTGTGAACACGCTCCTGTCTAATTCACCTTGTGAACACCCTCCTGTCTAATGCCACCTGTGTACACCCTCCTGTCCAATTCCCCTGTGCACCTCCTCCTCTCTAATTCCCCCTGTGAACACCCTCCTGACTAATTCCCCCTGTGAACACCCTCCTGTCTAATTCCCCCTGTGAACACCCTCCTGTCTAATTCCCCCTGTGTAAATGCTCCTGACAAGTTGCCTCGTGAACATTCTCCTGTCTAATTCCCCTTGTGAACACCCACCAGTCTAATTCCCCCTGGGAACACCCTGCTGTCTAATTCCCCCTGTGAACATGCTCCCTTCTAATTCCCCCAGAGACCACCTTCCTGTCCAATACAATCTGTGAACACCCTCCTGTCTAATTCCCCCTATGAGCACCCTCCTGTCTAATTCCCCCTGTGAGCACCCTCCTGTCTTATTGACCTTGTGAACACCCTCCTGTCTAATTCCCCCTGTGAGCGCCATCCTGTCTAATTCCCCCTGTGAACACGCTCCTGTCTAATTCTCCCTGTGAGCACCCTCCTGTTGAATTCCCCCCGTGAACACCCTCCTGTCTAATTCCCCCTGTGACCACCTTTCTGCTTGATTCCACTTTTGAAAACCCAGCTGCGTCATTTGCCCATGTGAACACCCTCCTGTTTAATTCCCCCTAGAACACCCACCTGTCTAATTCCCCTGGGAAAATCTCTGCTGTCTAATGCCCACTGTGATCACCCTGCTGCGTATTTCCCACTGTGAACACGCTCTTGGCTAATTCCGCCTGTGAACACGCTCCTGGCTAATTCGCCTTGTGAACACACGCCTGTCAAATTCCCGCTGTGATGAACCTCCTGTCTAATTCCCCTTGTGAACACCCTCCTGTCTAATTCCCAAATTGAGCACGCTCTTGTCGAACTCCCCCAGTGAACAGAAACCGGTCTAATACGGCGTGTGAGCACACTCCTGGCTAATTCCCCCTGTGAGCACCCTCCTGGCTAATTCCCCTGTGAGCACCCTCTGGACTAATTCCCCCTGTGAGCACACTCTGGTCTAATTCCCCCAGTGAACACCCTCCTGTCTAATTCCCCCAGTGAACATCCTCCTGTCTAATTCCCCCAGTAAACACCCTCTTGTCTAATTCCCCCTGCGAACAACCTCCTTCCTGAATCCCACTGTGAACACCCAACTAAATAATTCCCCCTGTGAACACCCTCCTGCCTGATTCCCCCCGTGAACACCCTCCTGTCGAATTCCCCCTGTGAACACCCTCCTGTCCAAATCCCCCCTGTGAACACCCTCCCGTCTAATTTCCCCTGTGAACACCCTCCCATCTAATTTCCCCTGTGAACACCCTCCTGTCTAATTCCCCCTGTGAACACCCTCCTGCTTAATTACCCCTCTGTGAACAGCCTCCTGTCTAATTTCCCCTGTGAACACCCTCCTGTCTAATTCCCCTGTGATCACCCTCCTGTCTAATTCCCCCCTGTGATCACCCTCCTGCTTAATTCCCCCCGGGAACACCCACCTGTCTAATTCCCAGTGTGATCACCCTCCTTTCTAATTCCCACTGCGAACACCCTCCTATCTAATTCCCCCTTTGAACACCCTCCTGCCTAATTCCCCCCTGTGATCACCCTCCTGTCTAATTCCTCCATGTGAACACCCTCCTGTCTAAATCCCCCTGTGAACACCCTCCTGTGTAATTCCCCCTGTGAACACCCTCCTGTGTAATTCACCTTGTGAACACCCTCCTGCCTAATTTCCCCCTGTGAACACCCTCCTGCCTAATTTCCCCTTTGACAACCCTCCTGCCTAATTCCCCCTGTGAACACCCACCTGTCTAATTCCCCCTGTGATCACCCTCCTGTCTAATTCCTCCCTGTGAACACCCTCCTGTCTAATTCCCCCGTTGAACATCCTAATGTCTAATTCCCCCTGTGATAACGCTCCTGTCTAATTTCCTCCTTTGAACACCCTCCTGTCTAATTCCCCCTTTGAACACCCTCCTGTCTAATTCCCCCTGTGAACACACTCCTGTATAATTCCCCCTGTGATCACCCTCCCGTCTAATTTCCCCTGTGAACACCTTCCTGTCTAATTCCCCCTGTGAACACCCTCCTTTCTAATTCCCCCTGTGAACACCCTCCTGTCTAATTCCCCCTGTGAACACCCTCCTGTCTAATTCACCCTGTGAGCACACTCCTGTCTAATTCCCCCTGTGAACACCCTCCTGTCTAATTCCCCCTGTGAACACCCTCCTGTCTAATACCCCCTGTGAACACCATCCTGTCTAATTCCCCCGTGAACATCCTCCTGTCTAATACCCCCTGTGAGCACCCTCCTGTCTAATTCCCCCTGTGATCACCCTCCTGTCCAATTCCACAAAGTGAACACCCTCCTGTCCAATTCCCCAAAGTGAACACCCTCCTGTCCAATTCCCCAAAGTGAACAACCTCCTGTCTAATTCCCCCTGTGAACACAATCCTGTCTAATTCCCCCTGTGTACACCCTCCTGTCTAATTCCCTCTGTGAACACCCTCCTGTCTAATTCCCCCTGTGAACACCCTCCTGTCTAATTCCCCCTGTCAACATCCTCCTGTCTAATTCCCCATGTGATCACCCTCCTGTCCAATTCCCCAAAGTGAACACCCTCCTGTCTAATTCCCCCTGTGAGTACCCTCCTGTCCAATTCCCCAAAGTGAACACCGTCCTGTCTAATTCCTCCTTGTAAACACACTCCTGTCCCATTCCCCCTGTGAACACCCTCCTCTCTAATTTCCCTGTAAACACCCTCCTGAGTAACTCCGCCTGTCAACACCCTCCTGTCCAATTCCCCCTGTCAACACCCTCCTGTCTAATTCCCCAAGTGACCAACTTTCTGTTTGATCCCAACTTTGACAACCCAGCAGTGTCATTTCCCCATGTCAGCACCCTCCTTTTCAATTCCCCGCAGTCAACACCCTCCTGTCCAATTCCCCCTGTCAACAGCCTCCTGTCCAATTCCCCCTGTCAACACCCTCCTGTCCAATTCCCCATGTCAACACCCTCTGGTCCAATTCCCCCTGTCAACACCCTCCTGCCCAATTCCCCCTGTCAACACCCTCCTGTCCAATTCCCCCTGTCAACAGCCTCCTGTCCAATTCCCCCTGTCAACACCCTCCTGCCCAATACCACTTTCAACACCCTCCTGTCCAATTCCCCCTGTCACGACCCTCCTATCTAATTCCCCCTGTGAACTCCCTCCGGTCTAATCCCCACTGTGAACACCATCCAGTCTAATCCCCACTGTGAACACGCTCCTGTCTAATTCACCTTGTGAACACCCTCCTGTCTAATGCCACCTGTGTACACCCTCCTGTCCAATTCCCCTGTGAACCTCCTCCTCTCTAATTCCCCCTGTGAACACCCTCCTGACTAATTCCCCCTGTGAACACCCTCCTGTCTAATTCCCCCTGTGAACACCCTCCTGTCTAATTCCCCCTGTGTAAATGCTCCTGACAAGTTGCCTCGTGAACATTCTCCTGTCTAATTCCCCTTGTGAACACCCACCAGTCTAATTCCCCCTGGGAACACCCTGCTGTCTAATTCCCCCTGTGAACATGCTCCCTTCTAATTCCCCCAGAGACCACCTTCCTGTCCAATACAATCTGTGAACACCCTCCTGTCTAATTCCCCCTATGAGCACCCTCCTGTCTAATTCCCCCTGTGAGCACCCTCCTGTCTTATTGACCTTGTGAACACCCTCCTGTCTAATTCCCCCTGTGAGCGCCATCCTGTCTAATTCCCCCTGTGAACACGCACATGTCTAATTCCCCCTGTGAGCACCCTCCTGTTGAATTCCCCCCGTGAACACCCTCCTGTCTAATTCCCCCTGTGACCACCTTTCTGCTTGATTCCACTTTTGAAAACCCAGCTGCGTCATTTGCCCATGTGAACACCCTCCTGTTTAATTCCCCCTAGAACACCCACCTGTCTAATTCCCCTGGGAAAATCTCTGCTGTCTAATGCCCACTGTGATCACCCTGCTGCGTGTTTCCCACTGTGAACACGCTCTTGGCTAATTGTGCCTGTGAACACGCTCCTGGCTAATTCCCCCTGTGAACACACGCCTGTCAAATTCCCGCTGTGATGAACCTCCTGTCTAATTCCCCTTGTGAACACCCTCCTGTCTAATTCCCAAATTGAGCAAGCTCTTGTCGAACTCCCCCAGTGAACAGAAACCGGTCTAATACGGCGTGTGAGCACACTCCTGGCTAATACCCCCTGTGAGCACCCTCCTGGCTAATTCCCCTGTGAGCACCCTCTGGACTAATTCCCCCTGTGAGCACACTCTGGTCTAATTCCCCCAGTGAACACCCTCCAGTCTAATTCCCCCAGTGAACATCCTCCTGTCTAATTCCCCCAGTAAACACCCTCTTGTCTAATTCCCCCTGCGAACAACCTCCTTCCTGATTCCCGCTGTGAACACCCAACTAAATAATTCCCCCTGTGAACACCCTCCTGCCTGATTCCCCCCGTGAACACCCACCTGTCCAATTCCCCCTGTGAACACCCTCCTGTCCAAATCCCCCCTGTGAACACCCTCCCGTCTAATTTCCCCTGTGAACACCCTCCCATCTAATTTCCCCTGTGAACACCCTCCTGTCTAATTCCCCCTGTGAACACCCTCCTGCTTAATTACCCCTCTGTGAGCAGCCTCCTGTCTAATTTCCCCTGTGAACTCCCTCCTGTCTAATTCCCCTGTGATCACCCTCCTGTCTAATTCCCCCCTGTGATCACCCTCCTGCTTAATTCCCCCCGGGAACACCCACCTGTCTAATTCCCAGTGTGAACACCCTCCTGCCTAATTCCCCCCTGTGATCACCCTCCTGTCTAATTCCCCCTGTGAACACCCTCCTGTCTAATTCCCCCTGTGATCACCCTCCTGTCTAATTCCTCCTGTGATCACCCTCCTTTCTAATTCCCACTGCGAACACCCTCCTATCTAATTCCCCCTTTGAACACCCTCCTGTCGAATTCCCCCTGTGATCACCCTCCTGTCTAATTCCTCCATGTGAACACCCTCCTGTCTAAATCCCCCTGTGAACACCCTCCTGTGTAATTCCCCCTGTGAACACCCTCCTGTGTAATTCACCTTGTGAACACCCTCCTGCCTAATTTCCCCCTGTGAACACCCTCCTGCCTAATTTCCCCTTTGACAACCCTCCTGCCTAATTCCCCCTGTGAACACCCACCTGTCTAATTCCCCCTGTGATCACCCTCCTGTCTAATTCCTCCCTGTGAACACCCTCCTGTCTAATTCCCCCGTTGAACATCCTAATGTCTAATTCCCCCTGTGATAACGCTCCTGTCTAATTTCCTCCTTTGAACACCCTCCTGTCTAATTCCCCCTTTGAACACCCTCCTGTCTAATTCCCCCTGTGAACACACTCCTGTATAATTCCCCCTGTGATCACCGTCCCGTCTAATTTCCCCTGTGAACACCTTCCTGTCTAATTCCCCCTGTGAACACCCTCCTTTCTAATTCCCCCTGTGAACACCCTCCTGTCTAATTCCCCCTGTGAACACCCTCCTGTCTAATTCACCCTGTGAGCACACTCCTGGCTAATTCCCCCTGTGAACACCCTCCTGTCTAATTCCCCCTGTGAACACCCTCCTGTCTAATACCCCCGTGAACATCCTCCTGTCTAATACCCCCTGTGAGCACCCTCCTGTCTAATTCCCCCTGTGATCACCCTCCTGTCCAATTCCACAAAGTGAACACCCTCCTGTCCAATTCCCCAAAGTGAACAACCTCCTGTCTAATTCCCCCAGTGAACACAATCCTGTCTAATTCCCCCTGTGAACACAATCCTGTCTAATTCCCCCTGTGTACACCTTCCTGTCTAATTCCCACTGTGAACACCCTCCTGCCTAATTCCCCCTGTGAACACCCTCCTGTCTAATTCCCCCTGTGAACATCCTCCTGTCTAATTCCCCATGTGATCACCCTCCTGTCCAATTCCCCAAAGTGAACACCCTCCTGTCCAATTCCCCAAAGTGAACACCCTCCTGTCTAATTCCCCCTGTGAGTACCCTCCTGTCCAATTCCCCAAAGTGAACACGGTCCTGTCTAATTCCTCCTTGTGAACACACTCCTGTCCCATTCCCCCTGTGAACACCCTCCTCTCTAATTTCCCTGTAAACACCCTCCTGAGTAACTCCGCCTGTCAACACCCTCCTGTCCAATTCCCCCTGTCAACACCCTCCTGTCTAATTCCCCAAGTGACCAACTTTCTGTTTGATACCAACTTTGACAACCCAGCTGTGTCATTTCCCCATGTCAGCACCCTCCTTTTCAATTCCCCGCAGTCAACACCCTCCTGTCCAATTCCCCCTGTCAACAGCCTCCTGTCCAATTCCCCCTGTCAACACCCTCCTGTCCAATTCCCACTGTCAACACCCTCTGGTCCAATTCCCCCTGTCAACACCCTCCTGCCCAATTCCCCCTGTCAACACCCTCCTGTCCAATTCCCCCTGTCAACAGCCTCCTGTCCAATTCCCCCTGTCAACACCCTCCTGCCCAATACCCACTTTCAACACCCTCCTGTCCAATTCCCCCTGTCACGACCCTCCTATCTAATTCCCCCTGTGAACCTCCTCCGGTCTAATCCCCACTGTGAACACCATCCAGTCTAATCCCCACTGTGAACACGCTCCTGTCTAATTCACCTTGTGAACACCCTCCTGTCTAATGCCACCTGTGTACACCCTCCTGTCCAATTCCCCTGTGAACCTCCTCCTCTCTAATTCCCCCTGTGAACACCCTCCTGACTAATTCCCCCTGTGAACACCCTCCTGTCTAATTCCCCCTGTGAACACCCTCCTGTCTAATTCCCCCTGTGTAAATGCTCCTGACAAGTTGCCTCGTGAACATTCTCCTGTCTAATTCCCCTTGTGAACACCCACCAGTCTAATTCCCCCTGGGAACAACCTCCAGTCTAATTCCCCCTGGGAACACCCCCCAGTCAAATTCTCCCTGGGAACACCCTCCAGTCCAATTCCCACTGTGAAAACCCTCCTGTCTAATTCCCCCTGTTAACACCCTCCTGCGTAATTCCCACATGTGAAAACCCTCCTGTCTAATTCCCCCTGTGAACACCCTCCTGCCTAATTCCCCCCTGTGATCACCCTCCAGTCTAATTCCCCCTGTGATCACCCTCCTGTCCAATTCCTCCCTGTGAACACCCTCCTGTCTAATTCCCCCCGTGAATACCCTCCTGCGTAATTCCCTCTGTGAACACCCTCCTGCCTAATTCCCCCCTGTGATCACCCTCCTGTCTAATTCCCCCTGTGATCACCCTCCTGTCTAATTCCTCCCTGTGAACACCCTCCTGTCTACTTCCCCCTGTGAATACCCTCCTGCCTAATTCCCACTGTGAACACCCTACTGCCTAACTCCCCCTGTGAACACCCTCCTGTCTAATTCCCCCTGTGAACACCCTCCTGTCTAATTCCACCTGTGAACTCCATCCTGTCTAATTCTCCCTGTGAACACCTTCCTGTCCAATTACCCCTGTGAACAACCTCTTGTCTAATTCCCCTGTAAACATCCTCCTTTCTAATTCCCGTGTGCGCAGCCTCCTCCGGAATTCCCCTGTGGAATCCCCGCTATACATTTTCCCCTGTGAACTCACTGGCGTCTAATTCCAGCTGTGAACACCCTCCTGACTAATTCCAGCTGTGAACACCCTCCTGTTGAATTCCCCCTGTGAACACCCTCCAATCTAATTCCCCCTCTGATCACCCTCCTGTTGAATGCCCCCTGTGAACAAACTCCTGCCAAATTCCCCCTGTGAAGAGCCTCCAGTCTATTTCCACCTCTGAACACCATCCTGTCTAATTCCCCCAGTGAACACCCTTCTGTCTAATTCCTCCTGTGAACACCATCCTGTCTAATTCCACTTTTGAAAACCCAGCTGCGTCATTTGCCCATGTGAACACCCTCCTGTTTAATTCCCCATAGAACACCCACCTGTCTAATTCCCCTGGGAAAATCTCTGCTGTCTAATGCCCACTGTGATCACCCTCCTGTGTATTTCCCACTGTGAACACGCTCGTGGCTAATTCCCCCTGTGAACACGCTCCTGGCTAATTCCCCCTGTGAACACACGCCTGTCAAATTCCCGCTGTGATGAACCTCCTGTCTAATTCCCCTTGTGAACACCATCCTGTCATATTCCCAAATTGAGCACGCTCTTGTCGAACTCCCCCAGTGAACAGAAACTGGTCAAATACGCCCTGTGAGCACACTCCTGGCTAATTCCCCCTGTGAGCACCCTCCTGGCTAATTCCCCTGTGAGCACCCTTTGGACTAATTCCCCCTGTGAGCACACTCTGGTCTAATTCCCCCAGTGAACACCCTCCTGTCTAATTCCCCCAGTGAACACCCTCCTGTCTAATTCCCCCAGTAAACACCCTCTTGTCTAATTCCCCCTGTGAACACCCTCCTTCCTGATTCCCCCCGTGAACACCCTCCTGTCCAATTCCCCCTGTGATCACCCTCCTGTCTAAATCCCCCATGTGAACACCGTCCCGTCTAATTTCCCCTGTGAACACCCTACCATCTAATTTCCCCTGTGAACAGCCTCCTGTCTAATTCCCCCTGCCAACACCCTCCAGTCTAAATCCCCCCTGTGAACACCCTCCTGTCTTATTTCCCCTGTGAACACCCTCCTGTCTAATTCCCCCCTGTGAACACCCTCCAGCTTAATTCCCCCCTGGGAACACCCTCCTGTCTAATTCCCAGTGTGAACACCCTCCTGCCTAATTCCCCCCTGTGATCACCCTCCTGTCTAATTCCCCCTGTGGACACCCTCCTGTCTAATTCCCCCTGTGATCACCCTCCTGTCTAATTCCCACTGTGATCACCCTCCTTTCTAATTCCCGCTGTGAACACCCTCCTATCTAATTCCCCTTTTGTACACCCTCCTGTCTAATTCCACCTGTGATCACCCTCCTGTCTAATTCCTCCCTGTGAACACCCTCCTGTCTAAATCCCCCTGTGAACACCCACCTGTTTAAATCCCCCTGTGAACACCCTCCAGTCTAATTCCCCCCTGTGAACACCCTCCTGTATAATTCCCCCTGTGAACACCCTCCTGTGTAATTCACCCTGTGAACACCCTCCTGCCTAATTTCCCCCTATGAACACCCTGCTGCCTAATTTCCCCTTTGAAAACCCTCCTGCCTCATTCCCCCTGTGAACATCCTCCTGCCTGATTCCCCCTGTGAACATCCTCCTGTCTAATTCCCCCTGTGAACACCCTCCAATCTAATGCCCCCTCTGATCACCCTCCTGCTGAATGCCCCCTGTGATCAATCTCCTGCCGAATTCCCCCTGTGTACACCCTCCTGTCTAATTCGCCCTGTGTATACCCTCCTGTATAATTCCCCCTGTGTACACTTTCCTGTCTAATTCCCCCTGTGAACACCCTCCTGTCTAATTCCCCCTGTGTACACCCTCCTGTATAATTCCTACAGTGTACACCCTCCTGTATAATTCCCCCCTGTGTACACCCTCCTGTATATTTCCCCCCTGTGTACACACTCCTGTATAATTCCCCCTGGGAACACCCTCATGTCTAATTCCCCCTGTGAACACCATCCTGTCTAATTCTCCCTGTGAACACCCTCCTGTCTATATCCCCCTGTGTACACCCTCCTGTCTAACTCCCCCTGTGAACACCCTCCTGTCTAATTCCCCCTGTGAAGACCATCCTGTCTAATTCCCCCTGTGAACACTTTCCTCTCTAATTTCCCCGCTGATCACGTGCCTGACTAATTTACCCTGTGAACAGCCTCCTGTTTAATTCCCACTGTGAACACCCTCCTGACTAATTCCCCCTGTGATCACTCTCCTGTCTAATTCCCCTGTGATCACCCTCTTGTCTAATTCCCCATGTGAACACTCTCCTGTCTAATTTCCCCTGTGAACAACCTCCTGTCTAATTCCCTCTGTGAACACCATCCTGCCTAAATCCCCTTGTGAACTCTTTCCTGTCTAATTCCCCATGTGAACAACCTCCTGTCTAATAGCCACTGTAGACTCCCTCCTGTGTAATTCCCCCCGTGGAAAGACTCCTGTCGAATTTCCCCTGTGAACACCCTAATGTCCCAATTCCCACTGTGAACACCCTCCTGTCCCAATCCCCCTGTGAACAACCTCCTGTCCAATTCCCTCTGTGAACACCATCCTGTCCCAATGCCCCTGTGAACACCCACCTGTCTAATTACCCCTGTGAACAAACTACTGTCTCATTCCCTCTGTGAACACCCTCCTGTCTAATTCCTTCTGTGAACACCCTCCTGTCTAAATCCCCCTGTGAACACCCTCCTGTCTTATTCTCCCTCAGAACACCCTCCTGTCTCTTTCCCTCTGTGAACACCCTCCTGTCACATTCCCTCTATGAACACCCTCCTGCCTAATTCCCCCTGTGAAGACCCTCCTGTCTAATTCACCCTGTGAACACCCTCCTGTCTCATTCCCTCTGTGAACAACGTACTGTCCAATTCCCACTGTGAACATGCTCCTGTCTAATTCCCCCTGTGAACACCCTCCTGTTTAATTCCCTCTGTGAACAACTTCCAATACTCCCTGTGATCACCCTCATGTCTACTTCCCCCTGTGAACACCATCCTGCCTAATTCCCCTGTGAACACTTTCCCTTCTAATTCCCCTGTGATCACCCTCTTGTCTACTTCCCCCTGTGAACACCATCCTGTCTAATTCCACCTGTGAACACCCTCCTGTGTAATTCACCAGGTGAAAAGAGTCCTGCCTAATTCCCCCTCTTAACACCCTCCTGTCTAATTCCCCCTGTGAACACCCTCCTGTCCCAATCCCCCTGTGAACACCCTCCTGTCTAATTTCCCCTGTGAACACCCTCCTGTCCCAATCCCCCTGTGAACACCCTCCTGTCCCAATCCTCCTGTGAACACCCTCTTGTCTAATTTCCCCTGTGTGCACCCTCCTGTCCAATTCGCCCTGTGCACAACCTGCTGTCTCATTCCCTCTGTGAACACCCTCCTGTCTAATTCCCTCTGTGAACACCATCCTGTCTAATCCCCCCTGTGAACATCCTCCTGTCTAATTCGCTCTGTGAACACCATCCTGTCTAATTCCCCCTCTGAACACCCTCCTGTCTAATTCCCTCTGTGAACACCATCCTGTCTAATTCCCCCTGTGAACACCCTCCTGTCTCATCCCCTATGTGAACATCCTCCATTCCACTTTTCCATGTAAACAACTTCTGTCTAATTCCCACTGTATACACCCTCCTGTATAATTCCCCCCGTGAAAAGAATAGTGTCTAATTCCCCTGTGATCACCCTCTTGTCTAATTCCCCATGTGATCACTCTCCTGTCTAATTTCCCCTGTGAACAACCTCCTGTCTAATTCCCTCTGTGAACACCCTCCTGTCTAATTCCCTCTGTGAACACCATCCTGTCTAATTCCCAGTGTGAACACCCTCCTGTCTCATTGCCTCTGTGAACAGCATCCTGTCTAATTCCCCCTGTGAACACCCTCCAGTCTAATTCCCCCTGTGAACACCCTCCTGTTTAATTCCCTCTGTGAGCACCCTCCTGTCTAATCCCCCTTGTGAACACCCTCCTGTCTAATTCTACCTGTGAACAACTTCTGTCTAATTCCCCCTGTGATCACCCTCATGTCTACTTCCCCCTGTGAGCACCCTCTGTCTAATTCCCCCAGTAAACACCCTCCTGTTTAATTCCCACTGTAATCACCGCCCTGTCTCATTACCCCTGTGATCACTATTCTGTGTATTTTCCCCTGTGAACATGCTCCGGTCTAATTCCCCCTGTGAGCACCCTCCTGTCCAATTCCCCCAGTGAACACCCTCCTGTCCAATTCCCCCTGTGAACACAATCCTGTCCAATTCCCCCTGTGAACACAATCCTGTCAAATTCCCCCTGTGAACACCCTCCTGTCTAATTCCCCCTGTGAGCACCATCCTGTCTAATTCCCCCTGTGAACACGCTCCTGTTCAATTCCCCCTGTGAGCACCCTCCTGTCCAATTCCCCCAGTGAACACCCTTCTGTCTAATTCTCCCTGTGAACACAATCCTGTCTAATTCCCCCTGTGAACACAATCCTGTCTAATTCCCCCTGTGAACACACTCCTGCATAATTCCCCCTGTGAGCACCCTCCTGTCTAATTCCCCCTGTGAGCACCCTCCTGTCTAATTCACCTTGTGAACACCCTCCTGTCTAATTCCCCCTGTGAGCACCATCCTGTCTAATTACCCCTGTGAACACGCTCCTGTCTAATTCCCACTGTGAGCACCCTCCTGTCTAATTCCCCCTGTGAACACCGTCCTTTTCAATTCCCGCTGTGAGCACCCTCCTGGCTAATTCCCCCTGTGAACAACCTCCTGTCTAATTCTCCCTGTGAACACAATCCTGTCTAATTCCCCCTGTGATCACCTTCCTGTCCAATTCCCCGAAGTGAACAACCTCCTGTCTAATTCTCCCTGTGAACACCATCCTGTCTAATTCCCCCTCTGAGCACCCTCCTGTCTAATTCCCCCTGTGAACACCCTCCTGTCTAATTCCCCCTGGGAAAAACCCTCCTGTCTAATTCCCCCTGTGAGCACCCTCCTGGCTAATTCCCCCTGTGAACACCCTCCTGTCTAATTCCCCCTGTGAACACCCTCCCGTCTAATTCCCCCTGTGAACATCCTCCTGTCTAATACCCCCTGTGAGCACCCTCCTGTCTAATTCCGCCTGTGATCACCCTCCTGTCCAATTCCCCAAAGTGAACACCCTCCTGTCCAATTCCCCCTGTGAACACGCTCCTGTCTAATTCCCCCTGTGAACACCCTCCTGTCTAATTCCCCCTGTGAGCACCCTCCTGTCTAATTCCCCCTGTGATCACCTTCCTGTCCAATTCCCCAAAGTGAACAACCTCCTGTCTAATTCTCCCTGTGAACGCAATCCTGTCTAATTTCCCCTGTGAACACAATCCTGTCTAATTCCCCCTGTGAACAACCTCCTGTCTAATTCCCACTGTGAACACCCTCCTGTCTAATTCACCCTGTGAGCACCCTCCTGGCTAATTCACCCTGTGAACACCCTCCTGTCTAATTCCCCCTGTGAACACCCTCCTGTCTAATTCCCCCTGTGTAAATGCTCCTGTCAAGTTGCCTCGTGAACATTCTCCTGTCTAATTCCCCTTGTGAACACCCACCAGTCTAATTCCCCCTGGGAACACCCTCCAGTCTAATTCCCCCAGGGAACACCCTCCAATCTAATTCCCACTGTGAAAACCCTCCTGTCTAATTCCCCCTGTAAACACCCTCCTGCTTAATTCCCCACTGTGAAAACCCGCCTGTCTAATTCCCCCTGTGAACACCCTCCTGCCTAATTCCCCACTGTGATCACCCGCCTGTCTAATTCCCCCTGTGAACACCCTCCTGTCCAGTTCCCCCTGTGATCACCCTCCTGTCTAATTCCCCCTGTGAACACCCTCCTGTCCAGTTCCCCCTTTGAACACCATCCTGTCTAATTCCCCCTGTGATGACCCTCCTGTCTAATTCCTCACTGTGAACAAAGTCCTGTCTAATTCCCCCTGTGAATACCCTCATGCCTAATTCCCCCTGTGAACACCCTCCTGCCTAATTCCCCCTGTGAACACCCTCTTGTCCAATTCCCCCTGTGAACACCCTCCTGTCTAATTCCCCAAGTGAACACCCTCCTGTCTAATTCCCGCTGTGAACACCATCCTGTCTAATTCCCCCTGTGACCACCTTCCTGTCCAATTCCCCCTGTGAACACCCTCCAGTCTAATTCCCCCTTGAAACATCCTCCTGCCTAATTCCACCTGTGAACACCCTCCTGTCTAATTCCCCTGTAAACATCCTCCTGTCTAATTCCATTGTGCGCAGCCTCCTCCGGAATTCCCCCTGTGAAATCCCTGTTGTCCGTTTTCCCTTGTGAACTCACTGGCGTCTAATTCCAGCTGTGAACACCCTCCTGCCTAATTCCTGCTGTGAACACCCTCCAATCTAATTCCCCCTCCGATCACCCTCCTGTTGAATGCCCCCTGTGAACAATCTCCTGCCAATTTCCCCCCTGGGAAGAGCCTGCAGTCTATTTCCAACTCTGAACACCATCCTGTCTAATTCCAGCTGTGAACACCCTCCTGTCTAATTCCCCCTGTGATCACCCTCCTGTCTAATTCCCCCTGTGAACACCCTCCTGTCTAATTCCCCCCGTGATCCCCCTCCTGTCTAATTCCCCCTGTGATCACCCTCCTGTCTAATTCCTCCCTGTGAACACACTCCTGTCTAATTCCCCCTGTGAATACCCTCCTGCCTAATTCCCCCTGTGAACACCCTCCTGCCTAATTCCTCCTGTGAACACCCTCCTATCTAATTCCCCCTACGAACACCCTCCTGTCTAATTCCCCCTGTGAACACCATCCTGTCTAATTCCCCCTGTGAACACCTTCCTGTCCAATTCCCCCTGTGAACACCCTGTTGTCTAATTCCCGCTTTGAACATCCTCCTGCCTAATTCCCCCTGTGAACACCCTCCTGTCTAATTCCCCACGAGAGCACCCTCATGTCTAATTCCCCCTGTGAACACACTCCAATCTAATTCCCCCTCTGATGACCCTCCTGTTGAATGCCCCCTGTGAACAATCTCCTGCCAAATTCCCCCTGTGAAGAGCCTGCAGTCTATTTCCACCTCTGAACACCATCCTGTCTCATTCCAGCTGTGAACACACTCCTGTCTAATTCCCCCTGTGATCACCCTCCTGTCTAATTCCCCCTGTGATCACCCTCCTGTCTAATTCCCCCTGTGATCACACTCCTTTCTAATTCCCCCTGTGATCACCCTCCTGTCTAATTCCCTCTGTGATCACCCTCCTGTCTAATTCCCCCTGTGATCACCCTCCTGTCTAATTCCTCCCTGTGAACACCCTCCTGTCTAATTCCCCCTGTGAATACCCTCCTGCCTAATTCCCCCTGTGAACCCCCTCCTGCCTAATTCCCCCTGTGAACACCCTCCTGTCTAATTCCCCCTGTGAACACCCTCCTGTCTAATTCCCCCGGTGAACACCATCCTGTCCAATTCCCCCCTGTGAACACCTTCCTGTCCAATTCCCCCTGTGAACACCCTCTTGTCTAATTCCCCCTGTGGACATCCTCCTGCCTAATTCCCCCTGTGAACACCCTCCTGTGTAATTCACCCTGTGATCACCCTCATGTCTAATTCCCCCTGTGAACACCCTCTTGTCTAATTCCCCTTGTAAACATCCTCCAGCCTAATTCCACCTGTGAACACCCTCCTGTCTAAGTCCCCTGTAAACATCCTCCTGTCTAATTCCCGTGTGAACAGCCTCCTCCGGAATTCCCCCTGTGAAATCCCCGCTGTCCATTTTCCCCTGTGAACTCACTGGCGTCTAATTCCAGCTGTGAACACCCTCCTGCCTAATTCCAGCTGTGAACACCCTCCTGTTGAATTCCCCCTGTGAACACCCTCCAATCTAATTCCCCCTCTGATCACCCTCCTGTTGAATGCCCCCTGTGAACAATCTCCTGTCAAATTCCCCCTGTGAAGAGCCTCCAGTCTATTTCCACCTCTGAACACCATCCTGTCTAATTCCCCCAGTGAACACCCTTCTGTCTAATTCCACCTGTGAACACCATCCTGTCTAATTCCAGCTGTGAACACCCTCCTGTCTAATTCCAGATGTGAACACCCTCCTGTCTAATTCTCCCTGTGAACACCCTCCAATCTAATTCCCCCTCTGACCACCCTCCTGTTGAATTCCCCCAGTGAACACCCTCCTGTCTAATTCCCCCTGTGACCACCTTTCTGTTTGATTCCACTTTTGAAAACCCAGCTGCGTCATTTGCCCATGTAAACACCCTCCTGTTTAATTCCCCCTCGAACACCCACCTGTCAAATTCACGCATTGATGAACCTCCTGTCTAATTCCCCTTGTGAACACCATCCTGTCTAATTCCCAAATTGAGCACGCTCTTGTCGAACTCCCCCAGTGAACAGAAACCGGTCGAATACGCGCTGTGAGCACACTCCTGGCTAATTCCCCCTGTGAGCACCCTCCTGGCTAATTCCCCTGTGAGCACCCTCTGGACGAATTCCCCCTGTGAGCACACTCTGGTCTAATTCCCCCTGTGAACACCCTCTTGTTTAATTCCCCCTGTGAACATCCTCCTGCCTAATTCCCCCTGTGAACAACCTCCTGCCTGATTATTCCTGTGAGCACCCTCCTGTCCAATTCCCCCTGTGAACAGCCTCTTTTCTAATTCCCCCCTGTGAACACCCTCCTGCCTAATTCCCCCCTGTGAACACCCTCTGGTCTAATTCCCCCTGTGAACGCACTCCGGTCTAATTCCCCATGTGATCACCCTCCTGTCTAATTCCCCACTGTGAACACCCTCCTGTCTAATTCCCCCTGTGAACACCCTCCTGTCTATTTCCCCCTGTGAACACCCTCCTGCCTAATTCCCCTGTGAGCACCCTCTGGACGAATTCCCCCTGTGAGCACACTCTGGTCTAATTCCCCCTGTGAACACCCTCTTGTTTAATTCCCCCTGTGAACATCCTCCTGCCTAATTCCCCCTGTGAACAACCTCCTGCCTGATTATTCCTGTGAGCACCCTCCTGTCCAATTCCCCCTGTGAACAGCCTCTTTTCTAATTCCCCCCTGTGAACACCCTCCTGCCTAATTCCCCCCTGTGAACACCCTCTGGTCTAATTCCCCCTGTGAACGCACTCCGGTCTAATTCCCCATGTGATCACCCTCCTGTCTAATTCCCCACTGTGAACACCCTCCTGTCTAATTCCCCCTGTGAACACCCTCCTGTCTATTTCCCCCTGTGAACACCCTCCTGCCTAATTCCCCCCTGTGAACACCCTCCTGCCTAATTCCCCCTGTGAACACCCTCCTGCCTAATTCCCCCCTGTGAACACCCTCCTGCCTAATTCCCCCCTGTGAACACACTCCTGTCTAATTCCCCCTGTGAAAACCCTCCTGCCTAATTCCCCCTGTGAACACCCTCCTGTCTAATTCACCCCTGTGAAAACCCTCCTGTTTAATTCCCCTGTGAACACCCTCCTGTCTAATTCCCCCTGTGAATACCCACCTGTCTAATGCCACCTGTGAATACCCTCCTGTCTCATTCCACCTGTGAATACCCTCCTGCCTGCTGCCCCCTGTGAACACCCTCCTGCCTAATTCCGCCTGTGAACACCCTCCTGCCTAAATCACCCCTGTGAAAACCCTCCTGTTTAATTCCCCCTATGAACACCCTCCTGTCTAATGCCACCTGTGAATACCCTCCTGCCTAATTCCCCCTGTGAACACCCTCCTATCTAATTCCCCCTGTGAACACCCTCCTGTCAAATTCCCCCTGTGAAAACCCTCCTGTTTAATTCCCCTGTGAACACCCTCCTGTCTAATTCCCCCTGTGAATACCCACCTGTCTAATGCCACCTGTGAATACCCTCCTGTCTCATTCCACCTGTGAATACCCTCCTGCCTGCTGCCCCCTGTGAACACCCTCCTGCCTAATTCCGCCTGTGAACACCCTCCTGCCTAATGCCACCTGTGAATACCCTCCTGCCTAATTCCCCCTGTGAACACCCTCCTATCTAATTCCCCCTGTGAACACCCTCCTGTCAAATTCCCCCTGTGAACAACATCCTGTCTAATTCCCCCTGTGAACACCTTCCTGTCCAATTCCCCCTGTGAACACCCTGTTGTCTAATTCCCGCTGTGAACATCCTCCTGCCTAATTCCCCCTGTGAACACCCTCCTGTCTAATTCCCCATGAGAGCACCCTCATGTCTAATTCCCCCTGTGAACACCCTCCTATCTAATTCCCCCTGTGAACACCCTCCTGTCTAATTCCCCCTGTGAACAACATCCTGTCTAATTCCCCCTGTGAACACCTTCCTGTCCAATTCCCCCTGTGAACACCCCGTTGTCTAATTCCCGCTGTGAACATCCTCCTGCCTAATTCCCCCTGTGAACACCCTCCTGTCTAATTCACCCTGTGATCACCCTCATGTCTAATTCCCCCTGTGAACACCCTCCAGTCTAATTCCCCTTGTAAACATCCTCCAGCCTAAGTCCACCTGTGAACACCCTCCTGTCTAATTCCCCAGTAAACATCCTCCTGTCTAATTCCCGTATGCACAGCCTCCTCCGGAATTCCCCCTGTGAAATCCCCGCTGTCCATTTTCCCCTGTGAACTCACTGGCGTCTAATTCCAGCTGTGAACACCCTCCTGCCTAATTCCAGCTGTGAACACCCTCCTGTTGAATTCCCCCTGTGAACACCCTCCAATCTAATTCCCCCTCTGATCACCCTCCTGTTGAATGCCCCCTGTGAACAATCTCCTATCAAATTCCCCCTGCGAAGAGCCTGCAGTCTATTTCCACCTCTGAACACCATCCTGTCTAATTCCAGCTGTGAACACCCTTCTGTCCAATTCCACCTCTGACCACCCTCCTGTTGAATTCCCCCAGTGAACACCCTCCTGTCTAATTCCCCCTGTGACCACCCTCCTGTTTGATTCCACTTTTGAAATCCCAGCTGCGTCATTTGCCCATGTAAACACCCTCCTGTTTAATTCCCCCTCGAACACCCACCTGTCAAATTCCCGCATTGATGAACCTCCTGTCTAATTCCCCTTGTGAACACCATCCTGTCTAATTCCCAAATTGAGCACGCTCTTGTCGAACTCCCCCAGTGAACCGAAACCGGTCCAATACGCCCTGTGAGCACACTCCTGGCTAATTCCCCCTGTGAGCACCCTCCTGACTAATTCCCCTGTGAGCACCCTCTGGACGAATTCCCCCTGTGAGCACACTCTGGTCCAATTCCCCCTGTGAACACCCTCTTGTTTAATTCCCCCTGTGAACATCCTCCTGCCTAATTCCCCCTGTGAACAACCTCCTGCCTGATTATTCCTGTGAGCACCCTCCTGTCCAATACCCCCTGTGAACAGCCTCTTTTCTAATTCCCCCCTGTGATCACCCTCCTGCCTAATTCCCCCCTGTGAACACCCTCCGGTCTAATTCCCCCTGTGAACACACTCCGGTCTAATTCCCCATGTGATCACCCTCCTGTCTAATTCCCCACTGTGAACACCCTCCTGTCTAATTCCCCCTGTGAACACCCTCCTGTCTATTTCCCCCTGTGAACACCCTCCTGCCTAATTCCCCCCTGTGAACACCCTCCTGCCTAATTCCCCCTGTGAACACCCTCCTGCCTAATTCCCCCCTGTGAACACCCTCCTGCCTAATTCCCCCCTGTGAACACACTCCTGTCTAATTCCCCCTGTGAAAACCCTCCTGCCTAATTCCCCCTGTGAACACCCTCCTGTCTAATTCACCCCTGTGAAAACCCTCCTGTTTAATTCCCCCGTTGACACCCTCCTGTCTAATTCCCCCTGTGAATACCCACCTGTCTAATGCCACCTGTGAATACCCTCCTGTCTCATTCCCCCTGTGAATACCCTCCTGCCTGCTGCCCCCTGTGAACACCCTCCTGCCTAATTCCGCCTGTGAACACCCTCCTGCCTAAATCACCCCTCTGAAAACCCTCCTGTTTAATTCCCCCTATGAACACCCTCCTGTCTAATGCCACCTGTGAATACCCTCCTGTCTAATGCCACCTGTGAATTCCCTCCTGTCTAATTCCCCCTGTGAATACCCTACTGCCTGCTGCCTCCTGTGAACACCCTCTTGTTTAATTCCCCCTGTGAACACCCTCTTGTTTAAATCCCCCTGTGAACACCCTCTTGTTTAATTCCCCCTGTGAACACCCTCTTGTTTAATTCCCCCACTGAAAACCATCCTGCCTAATTCCCCCCCTGTGAACACACTCCGGTCTAATACCCCCTGTGAACACCCTCCTGTCCAATTACCCCCTGAGAACAACCTCCTGTCTAATTCCCCCTGTGAACACCCTCCTGCCTAATTCCCCCCTTTGAACACCCTCCTGCCTAATTGCCCCTGTGAATAACCTCCTGTCTAATTCCCCCTGTGAACACCCTCCTGCCTAATTCCCACCTTTGAACAGCCTCCTGTCTAATTCCCCCTGTGATCACCCTCATGTCTAATTCCTCCCTGGAAACACGCTCCTGTCTAATGCCCCCTGTGAATACCCTCCTGTCTAATTCCCCCTGTGAACTCTTTCCTGCCTAAAACCACTGTGAACACCCTCCTGCCTAATTCCACCTGTGAACACCCACCTGTCTAATTCCCCACTGTTAACACCCTCCTGTCTAATTCCCCCCTGTGAACACCCACCTGCCTAATTCCCCCTGTGATCACCCTCCTGTCTAATTCCCCCTGTGAACACCCTCCTGTCTAATTCCCCCTGTGATCACCCTCCTGTCTAATTCCCCCTGTGAACACCCTCTTGTTTAATTCCCCCTGTGAACACCCTCCTGTCTAATTCCCCCTGTGGTCACCCTCCTGTCTAATTCCCCCTGTGAACACCCTCTTGTTTAATTCCCCCTGTGAACACCCTCTTGTTTAATTCCCCCTCTGAACACCATCCTGCCTAATTCCCCCCTGTGAACACCCTCCGGTCTAATTCCCCACTGTTAACACCCTCCTGTCTAATTCCCCCCTGTGAACACCCTCCTGTCTAATTCCCCCTGTGATCACCCTCCTGTCTAATTCCCCCTGTGAACACCCTCCTGTCTAATTCCCCCTGTGATCACCCTCCTGTCTAATTCCCCCTGTGAAAACCCTCTTGTTTAGTTCCCCCTGTGAACACCCTCTTGTTTAATTCCCCCTCTGAACTCCATCCTGCCTAATTCCCCCCTGTGATCACCCTCCGGTCTAATTCCCCCTGTGAACACCCTCCTGTCTAATTCCCCCCTGAGAACACCTTCCTGTCTAATTCCCCCTGTGAACACCCGCCTGCCTAATTCCCCCTTTTGAACACCCTCCTGCCTAATACCCCTGTGAACACCTTCCTGCCTAATTCCCCCCTGTGAACACCTTCCTGTCTAATACCCCTTGTGAACACACTCCTGTCTAATACACACCTGTGAACACCCTCCTATCTAATTCCCACTGTGAACATCCTCCTGCCTAATTCCCCCTGTGAACAACCTCCAGTCTAATTCCCCCTGTGAACACCCTCCAGTCTAATTCCCCCTGTGAACACCCTCCTCTCTAATTCCACCTGTGAACACCCTCCTGTCTAATTCCCCCTGGAAACATCCTCCTGTCCAATTCCCCCACTGAACACCCTCCTGTCGAATTCCCCCTGTGATCACCCTCCTGTCTAATTCCTCCCTGTGAACACCCTCCTGTCTAATGCCCCCTGTGAACACCCTCCTGTCCAATTCCCCCCTGAGAACAACCTCCTGTTTAATTCCCCCTGTGAACACCCTCCTGCCTAATTCCCCCCTTTGAACACCCTCCTGCCCAATTCCCCCTGTGCATACCCTCCTGTCTAATTGCACCTGTGAACACCCTTCTGCCTAATTCCCCCCTTTGAACACCCTTCTGCCTAATTCCCCACTGTGAACAGCCTCCTGTCTAATTCCACCTGCAAAAATTCTCCTGTCGAATTCCCCCTCTGAACACCCTCCTGTCTAATTCCTCCCTGTGAACACCCTCCTGTCTAATGCCCCCTGTGAATACCCTCCTGTCTAATTCCCCCTGTGAACACCCTCCTGCCTAAAACCACTGTGAACACCCTCCTGCCTAATTCCCCCTGTGAACACCCTCCTGCCTAATTCCACCTGTAAACACCCACCTGTCTAATTCCCCACTGTTAACACCCTCCTGTCTAATTCCCCCCTGTGAACACCCACCTGCCTAATTCCCCCTGTGATCACCCTCCTGTCTAATTCCCCCTGTGAACACCCTCCTGTCTAATTCCCCCTGTGATCACCCTCCTGTCTAATTCCCCCTGTGAACACCCTCTTGTTTAATTCCCCCTGTGAACACCCTCCTGTCTAATTCCCCCTGTGGTCACCCTCCTGTCTAATTCCCCCTGTGAACACCCTCTTGTTTAATTCCCCCTGTGAACACCCTCTTGTTTAATTCCCCCTCTGAACACCATCCTGCCTAATTCCCCCCTGTGAACACCCTCCGGTCTAATTCCCCACTGTTAACACCCTCCTGTCTAATTCCCCCCTGTGAACACCCTCCTGTCTAATTCCCCCTGTGATCACCCTCCTGTCTAATTCCCCCTGTGAACACCCTCCTGTCTAATTCCCCCTGTGATCACCCTCCTGTCTAATTCCCCCTGTGAAAACCCTCTTGTTTAGTTCCCCCTGTGAACACCCTCTTGTTTAATTCCCCCTCTGAACTCCATCCTGCCTAATTCCCCCCTGTGATCACCCTCCGGTCTAATTCCCCCTGTGAACACCCTCCTGTCTAATTCCCCCCTGAGAACACCTTCCTGTCTAATTCCCCCTGTGAACACCCGCCTGCCTAATTCCCCCTTTTGAACACCCTCCTGCCTAATACCCCTGTGAACACCTTCCTGCCTAATTCCCCCCTGTGAACACCTTCCTGTCTAATACCCCTTGTGAACACACTCCTGTCTAATACACACCTGTGAACACCCTCCTATCTAATTCCCACTGTGAACATCCTCCTGCCTAATTCCCCCTGTGAACAACCTCCAGTCTCATTCCCCCTGTGAACACCCTCCAGTCTAATTCCCCCTGTGAACACCCTCCTCTCTAATTCCACCTGTGAACACCCTCCTGTCTAATTCCCCCTGGAAACATCCTCCTGTCCAATTCCCCCACTGAACACCCTCCTGTCGAATTCCCCCTGTGATCACCCTCCTGTCTAATTCCTCCCTGTGAACACCCTCCTGTCTAATGCCCCCTGTGAACACCCTCCTGTCCAATTCCCCCCTGAGAACAACCTCCTGTTTAATTCCCCCTGTGAACACCCTCCTGCCTAATTCCCCCCTTTGAACACCCTCCTGCCCAATTCCCCCTGTGCATACCCTCCTGTCTAATTGCACCTGTGAACACCCTTCTGCCTAATTCCCCCCTTTGAACACCCTTCTGCCTAATTCCCCACTGTGAACAGCCTCCTGTCTAATTCCACCTGCAAAAATTCTCCTGTCGAATTCCCCCTCTGAACACCCTCCTGTCTAATTCCTCCCTGTGAACACCCTCCTGTCTAATGCCCCCTGTGAATACCCTCCTGTCTAATTCCCACTGTGAACACCCTCCTGCCTAAAACCACTGTGAACACCCTCCTGCCTAATTCCCCCTGTGAACACCCTCCTGCCTAATTCCACCTGTAAACACCCACCTGTCTAATTCCCCACTGTTAACACCCTCCTGTCTAATTCCCCCCTGTGAACACCCTCGTGTTTAATTCCCCCTGTGATCACCCTCCTGTCTAATTCCCCCTGTGAACACCCTCCTGTCTAATTCCCCCTGTGATCACCCACCTGTCTAATTCCCCCTGTGAACACCCTCTTGTTTAATTCCCCCTCTGAACACCATCCTGCCTAATTCCCCCGAATGAACACCCTCCGGTCTAATTCCCCCTGTGAACACCCTCCTGTCTAATTCCCCCCTGAGAACACCCTCCTGTCTAATTCCCCCTGTGAACACCCGCCTGCCTATTTCCCCCCTTTGAACACCCACCTGCCTAATACCCCCTGTGAAAACCTTCCTGCCTAATTCCCCCATGTGAACACCTTCCTTTCTAATACCCCCCTGTGAACATCCTCCTGTCTAATACCCCCCTGTGAACACCCTCCTGTCTAATTCCCACTGTGAACATCCTCCTGCCTAATTCCCCCTGTGAACACCCTCCAGTCTAATTCCCCCTGTGAACACCCTCCAGTCTAATTCCCCCTGTGAACACCCTCCTCTCTAATTCCACCTGTGAACACCATCCTGTCTAATTCCCCCTGTAAACATCCTCCTGTCGAATTCCCCCACTGAACACCCTCCTGTCTAATTCCCACTTTGATCAACCTCCTGTCTAATTCCTCCCTGTGAACACCCTCCTGTCTAATGCCCCCTGTGAACACCCTCCTGCCTAATTGCCCCTGTGAACACCCTCCTGCCTAATTCCCCCTGTGGACACCCTCCTGTCTAATTCCCCCCTGTTAACACCCTCCTGTCAAATTCCCCCCTGTGAACACCCTCCTGTGTAATTCCCCCTGTGAACACCCTCCTGTGTAATTCCCCCTGTGAACACCCTCCTGCCTAATTTCCCCCTGTGAACACCCTCCTGCCTAATTTCCCCTGTATAAACCCTCCTGCCTAAATCCCCCTGTGAACACCCACCTGTCTAATTCCACCTGTGAACACCATCCTGTCCAATTCCCCCTGTGAGCATCCTCATGTCTAATTCCCCCTGTGATCACCCTCCTGTCTAATTCCCTCCTTTGAACACCCTCCTGTCTAATTCCCGCTTTGAACACCCTCCTGTCTAATTCCCCCTGTGAGCACACTCCTGTCTAATTCCCCCTGTGATCACCCTCCTGTCTTATTCCCCCCTGTGAACACCCTCCTGCCTAATTCCCCCCTGTGAATACCCTCCTGTCTAATTCCCCCTGTGAACACCCTCCTGTCAAATTCCCCCTGTGATCACCCTCCTGTCTAATTCCCCCTGTGAACACCCTCCTGTCTAATTCCCCCTGTGATCATCCTCCTGTCTAAATCCCCCTCTGAACACCATCCTGCCTAATTCCCCCCTATGAACAACCTGCGGTCTAATTCCCCCTGTGAACACCCTCCTGTCTAATTCCCCCCTGAGAACACCATCCTGTCTAATTCCCCCTGTGAACACCCGCCTGCCTATTTCCCTCCTTTGAACACCCACCTGCCTAATACCCCCTGTGAACACCATCCTGCCTAATTCCCCCCTGTGAACACCTTCCTGTCTAATACCCCCCTGTGAACATCCTCCTGTCTAATACCCCCCTGTGAACACGCTCCTGTCTAATTCCCACTGTGAACATCCTCCTGCCTAATTCCCCCTGTGAACACCCTCCAGTCTAATTCCCCCTGTGAACACCCTCCAGTCTAATTCCCCCTATGAACACCCTCCTCTCTAATTCCACCTGTGAACACCATCCTGTCTAATTCCCCCTGTAAACATCACCCTGTCGAATTCCCCAACTGAACACCCTCCTGTCTAATTCCCACTGTGATCACCCTCCTGTCTAATTCCTCCCTGTGAACACCCTCCTGTCTAATGCCCCCTGTGAACACCCTCCTGTCTAATTCCCCCTGTGAGCACCCTCCTGCCTAATTGCCCCTGTGAACACCCTCCTGCCTAATTCCCCCTGTGAACACCCTCCTGTCTAATTCCCCCCTGTTAACACCCTGCTGTGTAATTCCCCCTGTGAACACCCTCCTGCCTAATTTCCCCCTGTGAACACCATCCTGCCTAATTTCCCTGTGAAAACCCTCCTGCCTAATTCCCCATGTGAACACCCACCTGTCGAATTCGACCTGTGAACACCATCCTGTCCAATTCCCCCTGTGAGCATCCTAATGTCTAATTCCCCCTGTGATCACCCTCCTGTTTAATTCCCTCCTTTGAACACCCTCCAGTCTAATTCCCGCTTTGATCACCCTCCTGTCTAATTCCCCCTGTGAACACACTCCTGTCTAATTCCCCCTGTGATCACCCTCCTGTCTTATTCCCCCCTGTGAACACCCTCCTGTCTAATTCCCCCCTGTGAATACCCTCCTGTCTAATTCCCCCTGTGAACACCCTCCTGTCAAATTCCCCCTGTGATCA